>NC_139716.1:11067911-11089531 GCF_964188405.1 Protomyctophum parallelum | reverse complement strand
GCATTTATATAGCGCCTTTATATCCAAGGCGCTTTACAGAGATTGTGCATTACATTCACCCATTCACACACACATTCATACACCGATGGCAGCGGAAACCATGCAAGGCACCAACCAGCACATCAGGAGCAATTAGGGGTTCAGTGTCTTTGCTCAAGGACACTTCGACAGTAACTCTGGGGAGTCCGGGTTCAAACTGGCAACCTTACTGTTACCATCCAGGCACTCTACCCCTGAGCCACCGCCGCCCCTAGAGTAGAGTAGATCAGCTATTTTCACTAACTGGCATATTGATGTATACTGTAGGCCAAATCAAACCCTGTAGGTGCACGCACAGTCTCTCTCTCTCTCCCTCTCTCTCTCTCTCTCTCTCTCTCTCTCTGCGAAGCCCAAACTCGATGCGTCACACAGTGCTGCACAATAAGAAAAGAAAAATAGCGATTGATAGAACACAGGTATAAGCAGTGCAACGGCTGCTCAAAATGCACATTATGCATGAGGGCCGCTCTCACTACACGACATAGTGTGACTGTGACTATGTGTGTGTACAGTACAGGACTGTTTCGTATGCGTTTAGGTTTTTATTGAATCGGAAGCTCATATTCATACTCATGATTCACATTGCCCCGAGATTCAACAGCAGCGCACCCGGGTACACTTGCATAACACACTTTAACCCAATTCTGACCTGAGATCAGATTCATACGAGGTTTCCACTGGACACACACTGGTCTGATTAACCCATTCTGACCTGAGATCAGATTCTAGAAATGTCAGTCGCTCTTCGATTTTTCAAAAATAGCAGACCTACAAGCTCGTATCGCGCCACTCGGTGGCGCGATATGAGCTTGTAGATCTGCTATTTTTCAATAGCTAAAGCATAACATGATGCTGACACCAAAATGGGTGTCCGTTCAGAATGGGTTAATCCTCCAGATGGCGCTGTGCTTGATGGCTGGCACGGCCGGACACTGACCATCAACTCTGCGACTTTGTCTCAAATAAATCCAGACACACATTGCATTGCCTCTTTGCCGTTATATTACTTCACTGTCAGCCTGCCTGCTATTCACTGTGTCAGTCAGTTCCGCATTCAACATATGCCCTTACTGAGCTGCATTCAAGACACTTGCCTTGTGTCCGACACCTGACTTGTGTCTGAACACAGCTTTGATGGATGTGTTCTGCCACACTCCCCCCCATCAAATAACATGTTTGGTCAAACCATATGGGCTTCCATTGGAAATGCATTGGAGCGGCCAACACAATCAGTGCCGGAAGTGCATCAAAATAGAAGCTCCGGGGTGCCAGAGTTGTCTGATCGCTTTTACTCTGAAAGCCATGAACCGGAAACACTTTCCTAAAAAAGTTGACTTTACAAATCCCCGATCATCTTAATTATTTTTTTTACGCTCCAAAAAACGTTCATATTTTGCGGGAGAGACGGATGAGGAGCAGAAATGAAGTGCCAGCATATCGATCCATTCATCACCACGGAGAGAGCGCCCTGGATTAGGAGATACGAGTCATTCTTTCCGCCGCGCTAACATGGGAGTCAATGACAAGCTAATTATTGCACTGAGCGTTAGCATACGGAAAGCGTAAAGCGAAATGCCAAAAAAATAAAAAATAAAGTTCTGAATATTCTTATCTCGCCCCGCGTCGCTGGGACGTCGCTAGGACGTCCACAGACGTCGTAGGCACTAATATTTCGGGATCCTTATGACGTTTCCAGACATCCTACGTACAGAATGTGTTAAACACAGACACAAGACAAACACAAGACAGGTGTCTTGAATGTGTGAACGAACGCAGCCCAGTAAGGGCATAATAATATGTCGACCCCACGCGCTCACCTCCGCCCCACCCCCCTCCTGTGGCTGTGGGCGGCCATCTTGGAAACTAAAACACAATATAAACAGTGGGAGAGGGGTTTGCGCCAAGAAAGGCCCTTTTATGAAGCTCAGATTGAGATGTTTGAACACAACGTTGACGTTTTAGTGGCTCATTCCTAAATTCGTCGCTATCTTGCCGTTTCTGACCGGGCACCCATTTTGGTGTCAGCATCATGTTATGCTTTAGCTATTTAAAAATAGCAGATCTACAAGCTCATATCGCGCCACCGAGTGGCACGATACGAGCTTGTAGGTCTGCTATTTTTGAAAAATCGAAGAACGACTGACATTTTTTAGAATCTGATCCCAGGTCAGAATGGGTTCATCAGACCAGTGTGTGTCCGGCGGAAAACCTCGTATGAATCTGATCTCAGGTCAGAATGGGTTAAATGATGTCTATTCCTGGATAGCCTGAAAGTACCCAAGCTTTTCGTGGACTAGAGGGGCAGATTACAGGCTATACATGCCATTATTTTTTCAATAGTTCCTGCAGGCATTCACACAGGACCTAATAGTCGGTAGCCAACATTCAACAACAGCATTGCTCGTGTAATTATTGCAGGATAAATATGTGAAAGAATAATAACCACAAATCCTCCCTAAACCTTATACGGGTTACGTTCTCAGTGCCTTGTACGCATCTCACAGTGTTTCAGCCAGGAGCCTGCTAGACTAGTGCTGTTCAAAAACTCGTTATTTGTTTGACGGAATGAATAAATAAATGTAATTCCTCGGCGGAAATTTATGCCGGCAATTAAATGCCGGGTTAATCCATTTCACTTTTCACTGCATAACAATTAGCATGGTAAATATTTAATTTCCAGCTCTCTGGGATAAAACGAGGACGATGAATACGGAACTCGTGCATTTACACACACATTTTAACCCATTCTGACCTGAGATCAGATTCATATGAGGTTTCCGCCGGACAAACACTGGGTCTGATGAACCCATTCTGACCTGAGATCAGATTCTAAAAATGTCAGTCGCTCTTCGATTTTTCAAAAATAGCAGACCTACAAGCTCGTATCGCGCCACTCGGTGGCGCGCTACGAGCTTGAAGATCTGCTATTTTTCAATAGATAAAGCATAACATGATGCTAACACCAAAATGGGTTCCCGTTCAGAATGGGCTAAAACGGTTCCTTCAGGTTTATTTACGTGAATGTTTTCTTTG
Organism: Protomyctophum parallelum; assembly: GCF_964188405.1. NCBI lineage: Eukaryota > Metazoa > Chordata > Actinopteri > Myctophiformes > Myctophidae > Protomyctophum > Protomyctophum parallelum. Next base: position 11,086,459 of record NC_139716.1, on the reverse strand, counting down.
AAAAGGTTTAAAATGATCTAGCATTATTGTTGTTGTCATGATGATATTATTATGATTAGAATCTTTACCATACTGTGTACCATTTTCTTTGCCAAGAACTTTTTCCACATAATTTCTATAGTCTCTCTAGGGCATGATTTCTCAAGAACAGATTCCAAAGCTGCGCTACTGAATCTGTCGGCAGAGCCATTCAGAACGTCTATACTGTACATTGTTGTTAGTGGTAGGGATGCACCGATCCGATACTCGTATCGGAGATCGGCGCCGATCCAGGCTAAAATTCTAGATCGGGTATCGGTGGCAAATGGGCCGATCCATTATCCGATCCGATAATTATGTGTAATTACAGTATGAAAACAACTCTACCTCCTCTGTGACACAGCAGTGTAGTATTGACAGTATAACATGTGGAATGCAGCCAGGCTAGCCTGCTCACACATTAACCTGGTCCAATTGTTGCACAGTTATTTAATAAATAATTCAGTGCATTTATATCTGTGTTTGTTACATTTTGTTTTACAAAGTTGGGAAAGTAATGTTTAAGTCAAGCCTTGATGTTGCCTTACACAAAATAATGATCCCAGACTCCACACAGTGAGGCATACAGCTTAATAGGTTATTACGTTTCTTTGTGGGGGGTATCGGATCGGTACTCTGTATCGGCAGATACGGGACCCCCATGTATCGAAATCGGTATCGAATGCCAAAAAGCCGGATCGGTGCATCCCTAGTTAGTGGGAATACAAACACAGGCGCCCCCCCCACACAGGAAGAGGAGGGCTGAGGGAGGACCAACCTGGCCAACATCCTGTTATCAGCATTCTATATTGGGCGTCGCCCCCGGAGGGTATATTTCAAGGAAACACAGCAGCAGAGGGCGCTGTTTTTGTTTTTGACGATGGGTTCCCAGATTGCTCTGGCCATAACAGTACCAGCTGGTCAAGTATTCCCACCACCGCAGAGGTTGTGGGTTAACCCATTTTGGACTGAGGTCAATACAAAAAAAAGGCTTCTAAATCAAAACATTTTTCTGAAAAACCCATGTTTCTATGTCAGTTGGTGCTCAACCTTTTTCATGTCAATGACACCCAGAATTATCTCTATTGGGCCACGGACCCCCCCCCCCCCCCCCCCCCCCCCATCTCAAAATATGTAGTTCAGGGACCCCCCCCCCCCTCCCCCAGAAGCCAATATTTTAGTTCAAAATAGTTCGCTCTGAAATATATATTCAATGATTTGCGACACATTTGAACGACTTTTCGAAAATAGCAGACCTACAAGCTCGTATTCTTAGATTCTAGATCGGGCTAAACATAAAAACGTATCCCCGGAGATTTAATGTACCGCCTATTTTATGAATTGAGAAATAAAACTTTTATGTTCTTTCAGCAAATCCCCCCCCCCTTCCCCACCGTTTGAAGTTGAATGAGTTTATTTAAATACTGCCCGGTCAGCACTGTGTGCTGTTTGTTTGTGTCGTCCTGGTTCTTTGAGGCGAAGGCTTTTCATGCAGTGTGTGTGTGTGGCGTTTAATTATTAAAGTGATTCCTGAAAATGCTTCTCTTGTGGACACATTCAGGTCACGTAAACATGGCCGCCTCTCTCTCCTCTCACATCACTTACAGTACAGAGTGTTTTTAGACCACACAGGTGTGTGTGTGTGTGTGTGTGTGTGTGTGTGTGAGTGTGCGTGCGTGCAATATGATGTACACCGACGCATTGTGAGCCTGTAGATTTGCCATTTCTGACAAATGATTGGCCGTGATAATACGGATAAAACCAAACTTTTTTTAGTCAGGGTTGGAGAGGGTCTTAACCCATTTAGACCTGTGGTCCAATTCTACAAAATGCCTTCTAAATCAGTTAGTTCTCACACGTTTGAGATCTTAAAAAAAAAAAAAAACTTTGCAATGCGGCACGAAATGATTTTGACTTTCCAGCTACAGAAAAAAAAAGACAAGGCGATTCTTTATTTTCTTGGATTCCCTATCGATGATGTCACTGGTATATAGGCGGGTTTCTGAACTGTCCACCACCTTCAATTAGACATAATTGTGGACAAAATCTTATCCAACGATAACAACATTCTTCTGCAAAGCTACATCTGGTGCTCCGTAGCTCAAATGCAGAAAAAAAAAAGAATGGGCCTTAATGGGAAAAAAAAAAGGTTGAAAACCACTCCTTCGGTCATGGGTGGAGTGGCACTGAATGGGTCTCGCCCTCCAATCATTCTGTACCATTCTTTTCCCCCAGCCGGGGGAGCACTTTGTTTAACCCATTCTGACCTGAGATCAGATTCATGCGAGGTTTCCACTGGACACACACTGGTCTGATGAACCCATTCTGACCTGAGATCAGATTCATGCGAGGTTTCCACTGGACACACACTGGTCTGATTAACCCATTCAGGGCGGGAACCCCATTTGTTTTATTTGATACTTTAGCTATTGAAAAATAGCCGATCTACAAGCTCATTACGAGCTTGTAGGTCTGCTATTTTTGAGAAATCGTGAAAATATTTGATATATATTCTTTCGGAGCGAACAGTTTTAACTGAAACCTTTGCTTCTGGAACAATATATTTTTAGATGGGGGGGTCGGCGGGCCAATTACTGTACATACAGTATCGTTTTTGGTGTCCTTGACATAAAAAAACTTTTGAGAACGACTTGACACAGAAACATAGTTTTTTTTCAGAAAACCGTCAGGATTTTAGAAGACATTTTGTAGAATCGTCCTCAGGTCTAAATGGGTTAATGGGTTAACCCATTCTGAACGGGAACCCATTTTGGTGTCGGCATCATGTCATGCTTTAGCTATTGAAAAATAGCAGATCTACAAGCTCATATCGCGCCACCGAGTGGCGCGCTACGAGCTTGTAGGTCTGCTATTTTTTGAAAAATCGAAGAACGACTGACATTTTTAGAATCTGATCTCAGGTCAGAATGGGTTCATCAGACCAGTGTGTGTCCAGTGGAAACCTCGTATGAATCTGATCTCAGGTCAGAATGGGTTAAATCACAACAATGAAGAGCACGTCGTCGGCATACGACCCCAATGCCCTCACAGTACCAGGCTTGGTAAGTTATTAGTTTACTGCTATAAGCCCGGGATTTTTTTGGGAGGGGGAATTTCTCTAAAGTCTAAATGGGCTCTTAATAATGAAAAAGGTTGAAAAGCACTGCTTTAGAGAAAATGGTCATGGGTGGAGTGGCACTGAATGAGTTTCAGCCCTCCTACCGGCAATCATTCTGTACCATTTCTTTTCCCCAGCCGGGGGAGCACTTTGTTTTTTAACTGCAGGTCTTTAACCCATTCTGACCTGAGATCAGATTCATACGAGGTTTCCACTGGACACACACACACTGGTCTGATGAACCCATTCTGACCTGAGATCAGATTATAAAAAAATGTCAGTCGTTCTTGGATTTTTCAAAAATAGCAGACCTACAAACTCGTAGCGCGCCACTCGGTGGCACGCTATGAGCTTGTAGATCTGCTATTTTTCAATAGCTAAAGCACGACATGATGCCGACACCAAAATGGGTTCCCGTTCAGAATGGGTTAAGCATGCAGCAGGTGTCCTAGATGGAGAATGATGCAGTCCGCCGTATAGAGAAATTGAGATACTTAGATCGGTGTCACAGTGACAAAAATGCTCCGTCACACACACACACACACACACACACACACGCACTCACAGTCACATAGTCACACACACACACACACACACACACACTACTTCTACGAGTGACAGTACACCGTACACAGTAATTTAGTACACCGAGCGTCCTGCATTTGCATACAAAGATGTCTTTGTTTTGTTGCGCGCGGCGGCGCTGATGAAATTACCATGTATATTCGGAGGCCTCGGGAGAGCAACAACGTGCCGATACTTAACCCATTCTGAACGGGCACCCATTTTGGTGTCAGCATCATGTTATGCTTTAAGCTATTGAAAAATAGCAGATCTACAAGCTCATATCGCGCCACCGAGTGGCGCGATACGAGCTTGTAGGTCTGCTATTTTTGAAAAAAATCGACTGACATTTTTAGAATCTGATCTCAGGTCAGAACGGGTTCGTCAGACCAGCGTGTGTGTCCCAGTGGAAACCTCGTATGAATCTGATCTCAGGTCAGAATGGGTTAACGACGAGGCTTCTTATACATCCAATGCAGCTGTTGTTTTGCACGCCGCTGTTGAAAAGCACAGGATTGCCTCGTCGATGCGACGCCTCGACCTGCATATACGTTGGGTGCCGAATATAGCCGATGCATTGCACACGCATGTGAGCTATTTGCGGCGCGAGAGCGCCGTCATACAATGGGACGTGAAACCATGTTAACCTTTCATCACTCTATCAAACAGATCTGACAGGCAGACACTCTCTCTCTCTCTCTCTCTCTCCATTTCAAAGCATCCCACTTCTCCCTTCCTCCTTCCCTCTCTCCCGAGTATCTCTCCATCCTCTGCTTTGCTCCAATACCCTCTTTCAACCTGACCACATTTCATTTTTTCCTTTCAGCCATTCAAATTCACTTTCAAGGACTTGAATCTCATTGTGCCCCCCGATTTCTCCTCGCTCTGGATTTCATATAATGGCGTCATCTATTTGTGTATCTACTTTTGCACTATAGGAATACGGAGTCATATAGCATACAGTACTAGCTATGAAGGATACATTACATATCCATGCAAAAGCTTCTGCGGAAAGCAGAAAACACTCAGGAAAAAGGCCATTACCAGCCCCGGGCTAGTATTAACCTTATCCATGATTAGCCCCCGGGTTAATGTTATCATCACCTACAGTATTGTAAATGACTGGCCCTTGGGCTATTATTAACATTAAGAAAATGCATAATGGTGAGCGTTGTGATTTAGAAGGCATTTATAAAATCGGCCTCAAGGTTTTAAAACATTAAAACGTTTGCCCACACTACCAGCGCTTTTTACTAAATCTTTCGAGTCCCACTGAATATTTCGTTCTATGACGATGCAAACACCAAATATCTCTACAACAAAAGACGGGAGTCTCTACTTTCATCGGGTGAAAAAGCTGTGTCCCTGTGATGTTCCCTTCTTTAGGTTGAATTGATCTTGTTTTCACCAAAAACACTGTCTGGGAATGTTATAAATACATCGCATGGATGCACATGGGACGTTATCCTCAGGGATGTATCCCAAAGGTCATCAGGGTTACGGGTCTCGCCAACATCATACCCCTCACTCAGGTGACCCAGCCGGGGTGATCAAGTCCCGACTTACGTCCCAGTAGCTACCCTCGATCAGACCCACTAGGGAAAAACCAGGGCCACACAGTCCCTTGGAACCACTCTGGAACTACTCTGCCGGGACTGGGAGGCAAAATTCTGGCATGTGGACGGACTAGGCTCTGTGGGTTTGACTCCTGTCCGGGCCCCTCATTGCGTCTCACCAGGTCCACTCCTGCTCTCACCAGGTGTAGCCAGGACCTGTGCACCGTTGCACCAGACTCCCAGCACCAGGGTCCACCTGGACGGTGGTGCTGCAGTCTCTGCTTGCGGCTCGAATGGCCCTCCTAAAGGCCTCCTGAAGGCCTCACCGAAGGTCTTTTTGGGCTTCCTCCTCACGGAGGATGTAGGCTAGGTCAACCCCAGGGGGGCAGTCAGACAGATATTTAAACCAATGGAGAAGAAGGGGGGGAAGTCCCGCCTCGTTGTCTGGGCCAGCCAATGGGCCAGACTATTATACATGGTTGTCACAAAGTCTATTCCTATGAAGCACTTGTATATATATATATTTAATTTAATACCTCAGAAGGAAAATACAACATTAAGAGTGGACCGGCTGTATTTGCTTTAGATCATGTTATTTCCGGATGCACTCTTAAAACACATTTAGTGCCGGAAGTGCATCAAAATAGAAGCTCCGGGGTGCCAGAGTTGTCTGATCGCTTTTACTCTGAAAGCCATGAACCGGAAACACTTTCCTAAAAAGGTTGACTTTACTAAGTGACCTCACATTCCCGATCATCTTAATTTATTTTTTTACGCTCCATATTTTGCGGGAGAGACGGATGAGGAGCAGAAATGAAGCGCCAGCATATCGATCCATTCATCACCACGGAGAGCGCCTTGGATTAGGAGATACGAGTCATTCTTTCCGCCGCATTAACATGGGAGTCAATGACAAGCTAATTATTGCACTGAGCGTTAGCATACGGAAAGCGAAAAGCGAAATGCCAAAAAAAAAAAAAAAACAGGAAAAGTTCTGAATATTCTTATCTCGCCCCGCGTCGCTGGGACGTCGCTAGGACGTCCACAGACGTCGTAGGCACTAATATTTCGGGATCCTTATGACGGTCTCACACATCGTACGAACTGAAACGGTTAGTCACAGGATCACTCACAGGTTGCCGGAAGAGCGCCCTCTGTCGTTAAACCAATGACAACACCAAGCGATGAACATCATACGTCAATGGTGGTCTGCGCCTTTGTTTTGAAATGGCAAATGTATTCCTCAATAGCATTGAATGGTGGGTTAAGTGCGGTCTTCGAGCAACTTAGTTAGTTTGCGCCGCTGAAATAGAGTGTTGAAAATTGCCTCGAGACGCAAAAAATAATAAATCACAGTGACATCTGGTGGGCTGGCTGCTCGTTTTGCTTAAACGAGGATCACTGTAAATTACACGGGATAATTGAATCATGGCTGATGATCTGCCATGAAGAAGTGCTACGAAAATCTACAGTGTCTGCAATTGTAAAGATTTCCACGCCATTATCATTTATTTCAGAAAACATTATGTCAAGGACCCCCGAAATGTATATGGTCACAAAGTCGCCATCGTCCCCCCCACCACCTGAAAAGATGGACCTTGTAGATCTCCTATTTTCAAATAGCCCAAGTAAAATATAGGGCTTAACCCTCTAACACCCGCATTCATTTCTACTTACAAAAAATAGATTTCAACCTTACTACTACTTTGTACTACTAGGACTAAGACTAAAAAATATGTAAAAAAAAAAAAGAAAAAAAAAAAAGTTTGATGAAAAATTTATAATAATTATATAATAATAATAAATTAATAATTTACATTTTGGGGATATCTTTCACAATAATGAATAAAACATGTTCTAGAAATTCTAATGATCACAAAAGAAAACATATTACAATTATTTTACCTACTTTTATTAGGGTAAAGGTCAAAAGTCTTAGGTTAATAAATGTTCAAAATTGTCCAGACATTTGGCAAATGGATTTTAGTTTTAACTCATTACTTTTTACTAATCTTTCAAAACCCACAGAATATTTTGTTGTATGACTACTGTATGTAAACACCAAATATCTCTAAAGAAAGAAGAGTCTCTACTTTCATAGGGGGATAATCGTGTGTTTCCGCAATTTTCCATTCTTTAGTTATTCCCAGTTGAATATAGCTTATTTTCACCCAAAACTATGTCTGGGAACAGAAAGCAGAGAAGAAACACTTTTTTTTTTTTAGATCAATATGTTTCGGTCATGTTTGTTTCTGGTTGTCCTTTGAACCGGAAGCCATAGATTAATTTAGCAAAAAATGTGACAGGGACATGCCTATAAGTATCAATATTATATCCATATCATGATATTAGACTGGATAACATCTGTGATTTTGGATATTGTATTATAAGTAGCCTTGCCGAGCCATGAGGCCCATAGGGGGCAGGAGTCTATCTCCTGTTTCTGTAGCGTGAGGCAGCTTGATGTACAAGTACACCCCCTGGACATGACGCTATAGTATGTCGCAGGGACTTATACCCCCAATCCAACCCTTGATGCTGAGTGTCAAGCAGGGAGGCACTGGGTCCCATGTTTACAGTCTTTGGTATGACCCGGCCGGGGATCGAACCCCGACCTCCCAGTCTCAGGGCGGACACTCTAACCACAAGGCCACTGAGCTGGTATATTGTACTATAAAGCGTTGTATAAAAATATTGGGGTCGGGAAAAAAATCAGTATCGGCAGAATACTCAAAATCAAATGATCGGAAACGGATGGGGGAGAAAAATAAAACGCGATCGGGACATCCCTTAGAGTGAATGTCCTTCGTTACTCTGCGCCGCTGGCCATGGGACTAATGGACATGGCAACCACTATCCCATTCTGAACGAGCACCCATTTTGGTGTCAGCATCATGTTATGCTTTAGCTATTTAAAAATAGCAGATCTGCAAGCTCATATCGCGCCACCGAGTGGCGCGATACGAGCTTGTAGGTCTGCTATTTTTGAAAAATCGAAGAGCGACTGACATTTCTAGAATCCGATCTCAGGTCAGAATGGGTTCATCAGACCAGTGGGTGTCCAGTGGAAACCTCGTATGAATCTGATCTCAGGTCAGAATGGGCTATGTATGCTGTGGTCATCTGTCCTTCTCACAGACATACTGTCTGTGGCCATGTAGCCCAAGGCCGCTCAGCACCGCCCGTCTCTCCTGATCAATCTAAGTGACACTCAGTCTGATGTGCACAGATGCTCAGCACAGACTATTAGCACTCCATTAGGAGAGAGAGGGGGAGAGAGACTCCAGCAACCAAAGAGATAAATATGTATGCATGTATGTATGTATGTAGAAAGAATGTTGTTGTCGTTGCAGCACTCTACTGTGACTGACACGTGTGTGTGTGTGTGTGTGTGCATGCGTGCACGCGCAAGTTTCACCTAAACATTTGCACCGTACTGCATTTTTGACATCTCAATTCATAGCTGGGCTTGAAATATTGGACGCCGTTAGGCCATTATTCTTTGGTTGATCTCGTGTAACACAACCTTGAATTATAGAACCGGGAGTTCACTCACCAACACATATTTTACAAAAACGGGACAACACGGAGTTGAGACGCAATGCATGCAGAGAGAATCCATCCTCTGAATTTACCACTTGAATGCCAAATTTTGTTAAAGGTATATTCAGTGATTTCACTTAATTCAAATATCACTTATTTTTTTGTTTTGTTGTGATAATCCTCCCTACTATAGAGTGTGCTGACCATATAAGGAGTTCCTCCCTGTCCCCAGTTAACCCCTGGGGGTCAAAAAACCTTAGGTTTCGTTTTTGACTCTCTATCCTGATTGGACGAAAGGCTGGGTCCCACAGCCAAAAACGAAACCTAAGGTTTTTTGAGTGAAATCACAGAATATACCTTTAAATTTAGGTAAAAGAAAGTCAGGCAAACGCGCGCTATGTGGGGCCCTGCAAGAATGACCGGCCCAGTGGGCCCTGGCGGGGGTTAATCCGGCCCTGGCGGAAGGTACAGTACACTGCGTCGCTGGCCACTCAAGTGACGCAGAAGCGTAAATGCTTCGCAAAGGAATCTCAGGAAAACCTCTGGAGATACACAAGACCCAGAGCCCGGAGGAAGCCTTTTTATGTCTATGGCCAGCATATTTATTCTGGGGGGGAAACAGTCGGACAACAAGCTCGCCTACGCAACGCGACGCAGCTGAATATCTGGAGAATCTTAAACTGTTTTGGGGGACATTCCAACTTTCACTACAACAATGCATTGTTAAACAGATGCTTCAGTATATAGCCTATTAGCACTCTATTAGGAGAGAGAGAGAGAGAGAGAGAGAGAAAGAGAGAGAGATAATGGACTGCCTGGCCTATTTTTGTTGACAGAGTGATATAGGGAAAATGCTAATTTGTACTTTTGAAGTATTTAAAATGTGTCTGACCAACTTGTAATTGTAGGCCATTTGGTGTGACCAGGAGTATAGGCTATATCTACACTTTAACTAAAAGTTCTGCGGGTCAGTACTTAGTGTCCACCACACTGTCCTCGACTATAGTGGCTCCGGGCAGCCACAAGCTGCACAGACTTAAGTGAGCACAGCACAGCATCGACAACAAGACAGACAGACAGACAGACAGACAGCTCTCAGGAGAAGACAGACAACGTGCAGCGGCCACTGCACACAAGATGAGCTGGAAACCACGCTCTGCTCTTTCTACAGCTATATATATGTATATATATATATATATATATATATATATATATATATACACCTGCCGTATATATACCTGCCGAGCGAACCGAGACATCAAAGACACGCAGGTATGCACATGCACGTTACAAAACCCACAAAGAGAGCTTTGAAAACATGACTAACCCATTCTGACCCGAGATCAGATTCATATACGAGGTTTCCACTGGACACACACTGGTCTGATATTAACCCATTCTGACCTGAGATCAGATTCTAAAAAAATGTCAGTCGTTCTTCGATTTTTTCCAAAAACAGCAGACCTACAAGCTCATAGCGCGCCACTCGGTGGCGCGCTACGAGCTTGTAGATCTGCTGTTTTTCCAATAGCTAAAGCATGACATGATGCTATAACACCAAAAATGGGTTCCCCTGTCAGAATGGGCTAATAATGAAAGAAAAAAAAAAGGAAATAATATATCTACAGTATAAGATATCTTCCGCTGGGTGAAGTGCAGTGGAACGGTGTGCAAACATGAAAATGCGCGTGCTGTTGTGACAAGGGATAGGACATTCCAATTGAATCCAACCACCGAGACTGTCAATCATTTCGTACACACGTTTTCCTTTGGCTATAATATGGACGGATGCATGGAGAGGTGTCCTGTGTGCAGCAGCCATAGCTGAGGTGTCCCATTAATGCTTCAGCGATACTGGCAAGTATACAAGAAGTACAACAGGGTTTACGTGGTATCAAGCTTCAACTATATACATATTAAAACTAAACGAACACGGTTTAGCGGGATCGAGCCGGGTCTATAGCGTACGAAAACAAGAATAGTATAGCAGCCCTGCTGTCTATGTGTGGGTACTATAGGCTATACGAAGTCTCACATTGTTTAGGCAGAGGGACAGAGAACTTAAAGGGATATTTCACTTTCAGACACGTCCCAAACGTGTCAGTTTAAGGGTCTACTTTAAGCACCCCAACATGTTTTAGGGAGAACTTTTTAGATGGCCATGGCACGTGAGACACTGTGTGTCATGACATAATCATCATACCTAGAAGTTATGCGGGAACGCCTGCCGAGTTACAAAAAACTACTTTCAAACAGAAAAGTTCTATCTGATTGCAATAAATGACGTTAAAACAACGTTAAACTCTCTTTGCCACTTGATTTGCCACTTACTTCACACATTCACACGCACGCACACACACACACACACACACACACACACACACACACACACACTGCAGATGGCAGCGCAATCAGAGGCTTGAGCCTCATACAGCAGAAGTGGATGCCACCCATCAATGCAGAAAATCAATGACTGGAGATTTGACCTGGCTATTTGAACCTGGACAATATTGACCTGCCTCCTGAGTGACTACTGTACATCTTTTATCGACTTCCTAATCACTTCCTTTTTATATATATATAGAGTAATATCACACGTAATATTATTTTTATATAAAGAGGTGTTGGGCTGCATGAAGGATAAACTGATAACTATCCTTTCATGACTGTAATAGTAGCAGCAGGGGAGTGCTATGCGCCATGCGGTGAATTAAATGCTTAAAGGGTCGTAAATGCTTAAAGGATCTAAATCTTCTCCTGCCTTCTACCAGGGTTGCCCGATTTTACGAGATAAATAAGCAACCAGGTCTATGAAAACAAGCCCTATAAAGCAGCGGCTATAGAGTCCCGCCCCCTCGAGAGAGACCCGGAAAAATAAATCCCAGTTCATTTTCCTCATAGACTTTTCAGAAAGTATTTATTTAAAGATGTTTATACGCCGCGGACAAAGACAACTCTCGTCGTGACAAATCATGACAGCAAACGCAATTTTTCGGGCTGAACAAATAATTAGAAAGAAGAAGAAAACGGCGGGTTTACAACACTTTGTTTGTTGTTTTTCTTCATTGTAATTATTCATTTGGTCCAAAAGTTTGTCGTCATGACAAGAGTTGGCTTTGTACGGCTTTGTACGACGCTTATAAGGTCTTTAAATAAATACATTTTGAAATGTCTATGGGGGAAGAATGCATCGGGAACTATTTCCTGGGCCTGGCGTCGTCATGAAAGGGGGCGGGACCTGCGACTGCGCACTATAGCAGTCCTGACAACACTTCCATTACCTTCGGGTCACGGCTGTGTTCTTTTTTTTTTCCTCTTGAAAATCCCATAGAGAATTCTTAGATTGCGTCCTCAAGTCTCGTTTGTAACTATGCCATGTGACCGCTAGTGGTCCGCGGACCGGTGATTGACAAACGGCGCCTTAACCCATTCTGAACGGGCACCCATTTTGGTGTCAGCATCATGTTATGCTTTAGCTATTGAAAAATAGCAGATCTACAAGCTCATATCGCGCCACCGAGTGGCGCGATACGAGCTTGTAGGTCTGCTATTTTTGAAAAATCGAAGAGCGACTGACATTTTTAGAATCTGATCTCAGGTCAGAATGGGTTCATCAGACCAGTGTGTGTCCGGCGGAAACCTCGTATGAATCTGATCTCAGGTCAGAATGGGTTAATCCCAGAGTATGAGACGAGGCGCATCGAGGCAGCGTGGTATAGCGGTCGTACCTCACTACCTCCCATTATCAAACGTAATAGAACCGAATGAATGAGAGACACGCCTTGCAGTAATTCGGCCTATTCAATCATCCGCGCTTCGTCTCCCGGCATCGAGTGCCGCGGAACACGCTTACGTGACAGCTCACGTCTCCGCTCTTTTAACCCAATCTGACCTGAGATCAGATCCTAAAAAATGTCTTCTACATCCTGACAGTTTACCATTCTGACCTGAGATCAGATTCAAAAAAATGTCTTCTACATCCTGACAGTTTTCTGAAAAAGCTATGTTTCTATGTCAGTGGTTCTTCAACTTTTCAAAAATAACAGACCTACAAGCTCATAGCGCGCCACTCGGTGGCGCGCTATGAGCTTGTAGATCTGCTATTTTTCAATAGCTAAAGCACAACATGATGCCGACACCAAAAAGGGGTTCCCGCCCAGAATGGGTTAATGCCACGAGCGCTCATTCACACCCATTCTTTAGCGCCGCAACGCAACGCTCGCTCAATCGCGAGGAGGAAGAGAGAGCGGGGGGGCATGAAGGAACGCTGTGAAGAGGCCGGGTTTTTTTTTGAAGGAGATGGAGCTGGATTACACACACACTCTCTCTCTCTCACACGCACACACACACACACACACACACACACACACACACACACACCTCCGCCCCATCATTCAGTCGTGATGGCTCTCTCTCTCTCTGGCTGCCAGAAACTCCATTAGGAGCAGTTTGACTTGTGTGTGTGTGTGAGAGTGTGTGTGTGTGTGTGTGAGTGAGTGTGAGTGTGAGTGTGAGTGTGTGAGAGAGAGAGAGAGATACAGAGATACAGAGAGAGAGAGATACAGAGAGAGAGAGATACAGAGATACAGAGAGAGAGAGAGATACAGAGAGAGAGAGAGAGAGAGAGAGAGAGAGATACAGAGATACAGAGAGAGAGAGATACAGAGACACAGAGAGAGAGAGATACAGAGACACAGAGAGAGAGAGATACAGAGACACAGAGAGAGAGAGATACAGAGATACAGACAGAGAGAGATACATAGATACAGACAGAGAGAGATACAGAGACACAGAGAGAGATACAGAGACACAGAGAGAGAGAGATACAGAGACACAGAGAGATACAGAGACACAGAGAGAGAGAGATACAGAGACACAGAGAGAGAGATACAGAGACACAGAGAGATACAGAGACACAGAGAGAGAGATACAGAGACACAGAGAGAGAGATACAGAGACACAGAGAGAGAGATACAGAGACACAGAGAGAGAGAGATACAGAGACACAGAGAGAGAGAGATACAGAGACACAGAGAGAGAGAGATACAGAGACACAGAGAGAGATAGAGACACAGAGAGAGAGATACAGAGATACAGAGAGATACAGAGACACAGAGAGAGAGATACAGAGACACAGAGAGAGAGATACAGAGACACAGAGAGAGAGAGATACAGAGATACAGAGAGAGAGAGATACAGAGACACAGATAGAGATACAGAGACACAGAGAGAGAGATACAGAGACACAGAGAGAGAGATACAGAGATACAGAGAGAGAGATACAGAGACACAGAGAGAGAGAGATACAGAGACACAGAGAGAGAGAGAGATACAGAGACACAGAGAGAGAGAGAGATACAGAGACACAGAGAGAGAGATACAGAGACACAGAGAGAGAGAGATACAGAGACACAGAGAGAGAGAGATACATAGATACAGAGAGATACAGAGATACAGAGATACAGAGAGATACAGAGATACAGAGATACAGAGATACAGAGATACATAGATACATAGATACAGAGATACAGAGAGATACAGAGATACAGAGATACAGAGAGATACAGAGATACAGAGAGATACAGAGATACAGAGATACAGAGATACAGAGAGATACAGAGATACAGAGAGATACAGAGAGATACAGAGATACAGAGATAGAGATACAGAGATACAGAGAGATACAGAGATACAGAGATACAGAGATACAGAGAGATACAGAGAGATACAGAGATACAGAGATACAGAGAGATACAGAGATACAGAGATACAGAGAGATACAGAGAGATACAGAGAGATACAGAGATACAGAGATACAGAGATACAGAGAGATACAGAGATACAGAGAGATACAGAGATACAGAGATACAGAGAGATACAGAGATACAGAGAGATACAGAGATACAGAGAGATACAGAGATACAGAGATACAGAGATACAGAGATACAGAGATACAGAGAGATACAGAGAGATACAGAGATACAGAGATACAGAGATACAGAGATACAGAGATACAGAGATACAGAGAGATACAGAGATACAGAGATACAGAGAGATACAGAGATACAGAGATACAGAGATAGAGATACAGAGATACAGAGAGATACAGAGAGAGAGAGATACAGAGAGATACAGAGATACAGAGATACAGAGAGATACAGAGATACAGAGATACAGAGAGATACAGAGATACAGAGATACAGAGAGATACAGAGATACAGAGAGATACAGAGATACAGAGAGATACAGAGATACAGAGAGATACAGAGATACAGAGATACAGAGAGATACAGAGAGATACAGAGATACAGAGAGATACAGAGATACAGAGATACAGAGAGATACAGAGATACAGAGATACAGAGAGATACAGAGATAGAGATACAGAGATACAGAGAGATACAGAGATACAGAGAGATACAGAGATACAGAGATACAGAGAGATACAGAGAGATACAGAGATACAGAGATACAGAGATACAGAGAGATACAGAGAGAGAGAGATACAGAGAGATACAGAGATACAGAGATACAGAGAGATACAGAGATACAGAGATACAGAGAGATACAGAGATACAGAGATACAGAGAGATACAGAGATACAGAGAGATACAGAGATACAGAGAGATACAGAGATACAGAGAGATACAGAGATACAGAGATACAGAGAGATACAGAGAGATACAGAGATACAGAGAGATACAGAGAGATACAGAGATACAGAGATACAGAGATACAGAGATACAGAGATACAGAGATACAGAGAGAGAGAGAGATACAGAGATACAGAGAGAGATACAGAGACACAGAGAGAGAGAGAGATACAGAGATACAGAGAGATACAGAGACACAGAGATACAGAGATACAGCGATACAGAGACACAGAGAGAGATACAGAGACACAGAGAGAGAGAGATACAGAGATACAGAGAGAGAGAGATACAGAGACACAGATAGAGATACAGAGACACAGAGAGAGAGATACAGAGACACAGAGAGAGAGATACAGAGATACAGAGAGAGAGATACAGAGACACAGAGAGAGAGAGATACAGAGACACAGAGAGAGAGAGATACAGAGACACAGAGAGAGAGAGAGATACAGAGACACAGAGAGAGAGAGATACAGAGACACAGAGAGAGAGAGATACAGAGACACAGAGAGAGATACAGAGACACAGAGAGAGAGAGATACATAGATACAGAGAGATACAGAGATACAGAGATACAGAGAGATACAGAGATACAGAGATACAGAGATACATAGATACAGAGATACATAGATACAGAGAGATACAGAGATACAGAGATACAGAGAGATACAGAGATACAGAGAGATACAGAGATACAGAGATACAGAGATACAGAGAGATACAGAGATACAGAGAGATACAGAGAGATACAGAGATACAGAGAGATACAGAGATACAGAGATAGAGATACAGAGATACAGAGAGATACAGAGATACAGAGATACAGAGAGATACAGAGATACAGAGAGATACAGAGAGATACAGAGATACAGAGATACAGAGAGATACAGAGATACAGAGATACAGAGAGATACAGAGAGATACAGAGATACAGAGATACAGAGAGATACAGAGATACAGAGATACAGAGATACAGAGAGATACAGAGATAGAGATACAGAGATACAGAGAGATACAGAGAGATACATAGATACAGAGATACAGAGATACAGAGATACAGAGAGATACAGAGATACAGAGATACAGAGAGATACATAGATACAGAGATACAGAGATACAGAGATACAGAGAGATACAGAGATACAGAGATACAGAGAGAGATACATAGATACAGAGATACAGAGATACAGAGATACAGAGAGATACATAGATACAGAGATACAGAGATACAGAGATACAGAGAGATACAGAGATACAGAGATACAGAGAGATACAGAGAGATACAGAGATACAGAGATACAGAGATAGAGATACAGAGATACAGAGAGATACAGAGAGAGAGAGATACAGAGAGATACAGAGATACAGAGATACAGAGAGATACAGAGAGACAGAGATACAGAGAGATACAGAGATACAGAGAGATACAGAGATACAGAGAGATACAGAGATACAGAGAGATACAGAGATACAGAGAGATACAGAGATACAGAGAGATACAGAGATACAGAGATACAGAGAGATACAGAGAGATACAGAGATACAGAGAGATACAGAGATACAGAGAGATACAGAGAGATACAGAGATACAGAGATACAGAGATACAGAGATACAGAGATACAGAGATACAGAGAGATACAGAGAGATACAGAGATACAGAGATACAGAGAGATACAGAGATACAGAGATACAGAGATACAGAGAGATACAGAGATACAGAGATACAGAGATACAGAGAGAGAGATACAGAGATACAGAGAGATACAGAGATACAGAGATACAGAGAGAGATACAGAGACACAGAGAGAGAGAGAGATACAGAGAGAGAGAGAGATACAGAGACACAGAGAGAGAGAGAGATACAGAGACACAGAGAGAGAGAGAGATACAGAGATACAGAGAGAGAGATACAGAGACACAGAGAGAGAGAGATGCACAGAGATACAGAGAGAGAGATACAGAGACACAGAGAGAGAGAGAGATACAGAGACACAGAGAGAGAGAGATACACAGAGATACAGAGAGAGAGATACAGAGACACAGAGAGAGAGATACATAGATACAGAGAGACAGAGAGAGAGACAGAGACACAGAGAGAGATACAGAGAGAGAGATACAGAGACACAGAGAGAGATACAGAGAGCGAGAGATACAGAGACACAGAGAGAGATACACAGAGAGAGAGAGAGATACAGAGATACAGACAGAGAGAGAGATACAGAGATACAGAGAGAGAGAGAGATACAGAGATACACAGAGAGAGAGAGATACAGAGAGAGAGATACAGAGATACAGAGAGAGAGAGAGAGATACAGAGAGAGAGAGAGAGATACAGAGATACAGAGAGAGAGAGAGATACAGAGAGAGAGATACAGAGATACAGAGAGAGAGAGAGATACAGAGAGAGAGAGAGATACAGAGATACAGAGAGAGAGAGAGATACAGAGAGAGAGAGAGATACAGAGAGATACAGAGATACAGAGATACAGAGAGATACAGAGATACAGAGAGATACAGAGAGATACAGAGATACAGAGATACAGAGATAGAGATACAGAGATACAGAGAGATACAGAGAGAGAGAGATACAGAGAGATACAGAGATACAGAGAGATACAGAGATACAGAGAGATACAGAGATACAGAGAGATACAGAGATACACAGAGATACAGAGATACAGAGATACAGAGAGATACAGAGAGATACAGAGATACAGAGAGATACAGAGAGATACAGAGATACAGAGATACAGAGATACAGAGATACAGAGATACAGAGATACAGAGATACAGAGAGAGAGAGAGATACAGAGATACAGAGAGAGATACAGAGACACAGAGAGAGAGAGAGATACAGAGATACAGAGAGATACAGAGACACAGAGATACAGAGATACAGAGATACAGAGACACAGAGAGAGATACAGAGACACAGAGAGAGAGAGATACAGAGATACAGAGAGAGAGAGATACAGAGACACAGATAGAGATACAGAGACACAGAGAGAGAGATACAGAGACACAGAGAGAGAGATACAGAGATACAGAGAGAGAGATACAGAGACACAGAGAGAGAGAGATACAGAGACACAGAG
>NC_139716.1:11017911-11065411 GCF_964188405.1 Protomyctophum parallelum | reverse complement strand
CCACCCCAGACTCATTTGCATCCTTGAACTGCCGCGCCGCTCTTCACAATATGCTAATGAGACAACGTCGGCGAGAGAAGAGAGAGAGAGAGAGAGAGAGAGGTGACCGTATTCAGGTGTTTACAGAGTGCGACAACGGCAGTGGTGGCAAATGTACTCAAATGTTTTACTTAAAATTATCAATACTGCAATGTAGAACTAACATTTTACTACAAAAGTATTGACATCAAAATGTACTTAAAAGTAACAAAAGTAGAAAGTAGCGAGGGTTGGGGCAATTTTCCACCCATACAGCAGTGAAAACTGGACTGCCATTCATTCAAAAAAATACAAAATAAAATAGCAGATATACAAGCTTCAAAATTCATTCAATAGATCCTGTGACGCAAGCCCCCAAAAACACAATGGATTTGATCACGAAAATAAACCATGCTCTGAAAATGTGCACGTCTCACCTATCTGACCCACTAAATGGTCCAAACTCCTCCATGCAACGATCGCATCAGAAATAAGAAACAATCCCTATAAAATAAAGGCTTATTAAGTGTGCACATTTCACTGCCCCCTCTTCCTGGCACATTTATTTCCGTCCGGAGACATTTATTTGTGTCCTGAAACATTTACTAGCGTCCGTATAAAAGTTGTGCAGAGAGCGGAGACGACACAAAGCTAGGTTCTGTTCTGTGTGCTGTTTGGCTCGGCTGGATTCCATCTCGCTGCAGTTAAGCCATTCTGACCTGAGATCAGATTCACACGAGGTTTCCACTGGACACACACTGGTCTGATTAACCCCATTCTGACCTGAGATCAGATTCTAAAAATGTCGGTCGTTCTTCGATTTTTCAAAAATAGCAGACCTACAAGCTCGTATCGCGCCACTCGGTGGCGCGATATGAGCTTGTAGATCTGCTATTTTTCAATAGGTAAAGCAAAATGGGTGCCCGGTCAGAATGGGTTATACTGGCTAGTGGCTGGGGGGGGATCAGTGAGCCCTGTAATGAAACATTCATTCTGTAATGAAACATTCATTCTGTAATGAAACATTCATTCTGTAATGAAACATTCATTCTGTAATGAAACATTCAAACAACAGATTCAGCCTTATAATGAAGTCCTGACAGGGCTGCTCATCTGTTCTCACTATCTGCATCTCACACTGTTCAGGCCTCCTCTAATACAGCACTAATGCTGTAGGGGAAGCAATGAAGCACTCGTATAGGCCTATAACTTAGGCCCACCAGAACAGCACGCAAAAAAAAGTAAATGAAAAGAATATTAATATATTTAAAAAAAAATGTACCGTGGTAATGAACCAGACACCAGCCGTATACAGTAAATAACCGCAGTATATATGGCAGTATTGCGGAGTGTGTAGCATAGCTTTTCATGGATGACCTCGCGGTACAGATCATCTGTATACGTCACAAGTAAGACGCGCAAACGCGGGAAGCAAACGCAGCTCGTAAATGGCAATAACAATTAGAATAAATTACATACTTTTTTAAGGTTTTATTTTTAAAGTTCTCTTTGTGTTTTTTTAAGATTTTATTTTTAAGTTAAGTTTTTTGAAGTTAAGTGTTTTTAAAGTTTTTTTTTAAGTTAAGTTTTTAAGTTTTTTTAAGTTTTTAAGATTTTATTTTTAAGTTAAGTTTTTTGAAGTGTTTTTAAAGTTTTTTTTTTAATTTAAGTTTTTTTGTGTTTTTTTAAGATTTTATTTTTAAGTTAAGTTTTTTCTTTTTCATTTTAAGTTAAGTTTTTTAAGTTAAGTTTTTTTTAAGTTAAGTTGTGTGTGTGTGTGTGTGTGAGTGCGTGCGTGCGTTTTGTGTGATACAGCTGCGCCCTCTGGTGGCGGGCGGGTGGTGTAACAGCGGGACAGACAGACACACACACACACAGACAGACAGACATGATCTGCAGGGTCTCATAGTTAGTGCTCAGTGCGTTCGCAACAAACAGCAGCAGTGAGTGAGAGAAAGTCAAATCCACAAAGAAAAAAAGTCCTTGGATGAGAAAAAAAAAAAAAAAAAAAACCCTGGGAATGTGTCGTCGTCGTCTCCAGTTTGACGGTGATTGAACATGGTGTCACATTGTGTACGACACTGGGTAATCAGACACTTTGGAGTTTGGCAGAGCGGCGCGCGGAAAAGTCAAATCAAACTGGGCTGATCCGATTAGCCCGCGTCACGTTTTTTTCCTTGATGACAGAAATACATCCAAGATGGATGTTGTGTGAGTGTGCGTGCGCGACAACACGAGTCAAGTGGCGCTCCGCTTGTGAGATTCCCGCGTCAGATTGACAGAGTGCCCGCCCGGGCGTGGGTGGTTGGGAGGAACAGATTCAAACTTAAAAAGCTATCTCTGTTAAGTGCTAGCAGATCAAACTTCTCCATAAAGGACAGGTTATTGATGACAGCGGTGGCACGCTGCCTTAGCCAGCCTTTCATTCCTGTCACAGACAGTTTCATCCGTGGCTCTCCGTCTTCTAGGGCAGTGGGTTCCCCAACGACCCCCAAATTGACACTAATTATCCCGCTGATAATACTTTCAAATGGGGGGCATTTTGGAAGAAGGGACATCTTGGCACACTGCCACTTTGCTAGTTAAATTTTATTAATTGAGCAACGTTTTCGGCCTCGCGACCTTCCTCAGGCTTAATTCAAGAATGGGGCTGACAGTCACTAAATGCATTTCAGGGAAGTGTAAACAACCAATCAAAATGCATGTAATTTATCCAAACGGATAACAGCTGTGTTGTCACGTGACTTGAAGGTGCAGTGTTTCTGTGAACATTCCTCATATATATGTGACCAGTGCCAGTAGTTTGATACACAAGGGGGCCATGGTCATTTTTCAGTTCTTTACATATTATGAAACTGCACACTGTAACCTTTCATATGATGCATTGCTCATTGAAATTGGGGGGGAAATGAAGAAGATATGACCATTTGAAACTTGTTGAGATCAGATTCATACGAGGTTTCCGCCGGACACACACTGGTCTGATGAACCCATTCTGACCTGAGATCAGATACTAAAAATGTCAGTCGCTCTTCGATTTTTCAAAAATAGCAGACCTACAAGCTCGTATCGCGCCACTCGGTGGCGCGATATGAGCTTGTAGATCTGCTATTTTTCAATAGCTAAAGCATAACATGATGCTGACACCAAAGTGGGTGCCCGTTCAGAATGGGTTAATCTTGGTTTACATAGAAGTCAGTCAATTTGGCTTGTTAGGGGGGGGGGGGGGGCTAAGCCTCCACCAAAGGGGGCTAAAGCCCCCCCTTGCCCCCCACCGCCCCTGTGAACGACTCAAACCGCGGAATCCATCAGAGTGAATTTTATGTTGTCTAGGAAGGGACTATAGTGGACAAGAGATCCGGTATAGGTCATTTTACACTTGGTTGCATGCTGAAAATAGCAGATCTAAGATTTGAATTTAAGTAAAAGTAGCAATATGCCACAATAGTTCCAAGCAAAAGGACTGTTAACAGCACTTGAGTAAAGGTGTAGTAGGCATCACAATAACGGAAGTAAAAGTAGTCATCGTCATTGCACAGTGTCCATAATATCACAATGTGCAGAGGTTTTCAAAATGTGTCAAGATATTAAAAAAGATAGACCAAACTTAAAATAGGGCTTAACGTGCGTTTAGTTTGACAATCTAAAATCTAAAGAGTAACTAAAGCTTTCAAATAATTGCAGTGTAGAGTAAAAAAACACATTACAATATTTCCGAGATGCGTAACGGAGAGAGTGCCGAGTTTAGCCCATTCTGAACGGGAACCCATTTTGGTGTTGGCGTCACGTTATGCTTTAGCTATTGAAAAATAGCAGATCTACAAGCTCATAGCGCGCCACCGAGTGGCACGCTACGAGCTTGTAGGTCTGCTATTTTTTGAAAAATCGAAGAGCGACTGACATTTTTTTAGAATCTGGTCAGAAATGGGTTATAATCAGACCACCAGTGTGTGTCCAGTGGAAACCTCGTATATGAATCTGATCTCAGGTCAGAATGGGTTAGAGAAGAATACTCAAGTGCAGTACTTGGATGAATGTACTAAAGCACTTGAGTGTCTCCTGCAAACCCCAGACCTGTCAAATACCTTTCCTGCCTCTCCCCGCTCGCCCACGCTTCTACTGCACTGGCCTTTTGATCCCATCTGTCAGTCTAAATGACATATGCATTTAAGTGTGTGTGTGTGTGTGTGTGTGTGTGTATGTGTGTGTGTGTGTGTGTGTGTGGGGGAGATAATGGAAGATGGAGAGATAGAAGAGAGGGAGGGATGACTATAGCGATGAGACAATGTTGTATATTGACAAAAAAATGAACTCACAGTAATAAATCGTCAATGTATTCCGTCATACTCGTTTCTGCTAAGTTTTTTCTTTCTTTTTTTCATTTTTTACATTTAAAAAAAAACCTTGAAAGTGAATACCGGTAATATCTTCAGTGGGTATACATGCAACGAAATATTTTGAGAACTACTGATTTCTAAGGCATTTCTTAGAATCCGACTCAGGTCTTTTAAAAAAAACAAAACACTTGTGAAGTATTAGGTATATAAGACCCACTTAACCTTGAGGTTGGATTGACTCATCCAGCTCTCTCTCTCAGTGCAAATATCTGAATAAAGCATGAACATGATTTATTCAACTAACATGACTTATGGATGGGTCCACTTAACCCATTCTGACCCGAGATCAGATCCTAAAAAATGTCTTCTACATCTTGACAGTTTTCTGATAAAAAGCTAAGTTTCTATGTCAGTCGTTCTTCGATTGTTCAAAAATAGCAGACCTACAAGTTCGTAGCGCGCCACTCGGTGGCGCGCTATGAGCTTGTAGATCTGCTGTTTTTCAATAGCTAAAGCATGACACGATGCTGACACCAAAAGGGGTTCCCGCACAGAATGGGTTAACCTTAAGGCAGTATGTGTCAACATGAATCAGTGGTTCTAATTGTTAGGTCCACTTAACCTTAACGCAGAATGTGTCAGTGTGAATGTGAATCAGTGCGTCCTGCGGCCGACTTATCCGACCACATCGCCCAGATAAGAAAAGAAAAGAAAACAGTCTTGATTGATAAGTAGTGCTCGTTTTCTTCGAGTTCACCACCCGTGTTCCCCCGTGGCGTTTGAGCACCTTAAGCCGGAGAGCCATCCAAAATTCGAGAGGGACCTGTGATGTCATGACATACTTTTTATTTGTGTTTTTTCTATTAATTTGGTCATTAACACTTCTGATAGCACAGGATGTTCACACACGGCCATAGTCACTTTCCCAAATGTGTCCAAATTAGCTGACCTCATCACATTTGGGATGACTGCTATGGCCGTTTTTAGGCCGAGGGGTGTTTTTTTCGTGCAAAACTAATGCTTGGAATGGATTCAGAATCATGAAAAACCCCTAGTTTGACATGCTACTTATAGTATTATGAAATGTTGTTGCCTCATATTGGTTGTCTATGCGTCTATGGTGTGGTATACAAAAATAGCCGTAACCTTTTTTCGCAATGTTTCCTTACAGAGCAGACCTCTCATTCTGTGGATCTTAACCCATTCTGACCTGAGATCAGATTCATACGAGGTTTCCACTGGACACACGCTAGTCTGACGAACCCATTCTGACCTGAGATCAGATTCTAAAAATGTCAGTCGTTCTTCGATTTTTCAAAAATAGCAGACCTACAAGCTCGTATCGCGCCACTCGGTGGCGCGATATGAGCTTGTAGATCTGCTATTTTTCAATAGCTAAAGCATAACATGATGCTGACACCAAAATGGGTGCCCGGTCAGAATGGGTTAACATTAGCGTATCATTTTCAGCACTCGTTTGAGAGTATTAATTCATTCGAAGTGGCAGAGTGTATATATATATATATATATATACACAGCAGATAATAGCAAACATAAGTAGAGAGGGCATCTTTGATTACAGCTGAGCATTATAATTAATCTCTCTCTTTGCGATTACCTGCTGCGTATTGGGTGGGAGTCTGAATGCGTTTGTATTTACAGTAAAAAAATAAAGATCTTCATTAATCATGTCCCAAGAGACAATTAACCCATTCTGAACGGGAACCCATTTTGGTGTTAGCATCATGTTATGCTTTAGCTATTGAAAAATTGCAGATCTACAAGCTCATAGCGCGCCACCGAGTGGCGCGCTACGAGCTTGTAGGTCTGCTATTTTTGAAAAATCGAAGAGCGACTGACATTTCTAGAATCCGATCTCAGGTCAGAATGGGTTAATCAGACCAGTGTGTGTCCAGTGGAAACCTCGTATGAATCTGATCTCAGGTCAGAATGGGTTAAAAAAGAAGAGAGAACAGCGTGCATGATACGAGATGAAGAAGAAGTGACAACACAAATAAATGAGCAAAGAACACTGAAACTGGAGCACTGCAGTTCAGTGCAGAGTAGTATATAGCAGGGGTTCACAAAGTGGCAATTTAAAACCTCCTCGAGTCTCTAAATCTAAATCTAAATTTACCCTGCAACTCTGACGGCATACAAATGTAACCAAGTGGACCCTAAGTTGTATGCTTTCAAAGTTAACCCATTCTGAACGGGAACCCATTTTGGTGTTAGCATCATGTCATGCTTTAGCTATTGAAAAATAGCAGATCTACAAGCTCGTAGCGCGCCACTCGGTGGCGCGCTACGAGCTTGTAGATCTGCTATTTTTGAAAAATCGAAGAGCGACTGACATTTTTTTAGAATCTGATCTCAGGTCAGAATGGGTTAATCAGACACAGAATGGGTTAAGGCATATTTGTCTAATGCAACTCCGTTCCTCCTGTAGCTACGTGTGAGCAGCTAGCTACACTACAGCAGAGTGTGGTATAGCCGCTGGCCTGTCTGATTTCAGCACCCCGCCAGACTGGACAGCTCCTCTCTACCCTCTGGCTTGAGCAGTGTTGTGCACTGGGCTGGCCTCGCTGAATTCAGAACCTGCCAAGCTGGACAGCTCCTCAAGCCTTCTCCCTCTCAGCCGGCCTGCCAGCCAGTCTCACCCCGACTCCTACAGGACCCCGGGGGGTCTGGGAGACAGCTATCTGTGTGTGTGTGTGTGTGTGTGTGTGTGTGTGTGTGTGTGTGTGTGTGTGTGTGTGTGTGTGTGTGTGTGTGTGTGTGTGTGTGTGTGTGTGTGTCGGCCTGCGGGCTCGCTCGCCGTTAGATTACATTTTCCGATGCGAATTTCACCCAGACTGGACTTTTAACAAACAACGTCTTTTACATTCTATCAAACATTTCTCCTGCCTTCTTTCTCCCTCTCTCTGCACCACACCTTATTATGCAGCGCAGCTGTGCACGCACGCACACACACACACACTATAGGCTCTGACAGAACCGAATCCGCAACAAAAAATTAAATCACTCCCAATCTTCCGCCGTAGTCTGAAAACCCACCTTTTCAGACTCTATCATGGCCCATAGCACTTACCCTACCCCCTTAGATAACCCACCTTTTCAGACTCTATCATGGCCCATAGCACTTACCCTAACCCCTTAGATAGCATTTCTGTAGACTTAGATAGCATCTGATACAGACTTATAGCATGTTATGTAGACAGCACTATAATTGCATTGTATATAGTCGTAGCACGCCATAGTACATATGTATAGCATAGTAGTATATATATATATATATATATATATAGTTTATATGTATAGTCTCATAATATAGATATTCCACTGTTACTTTCTTAGCTTACGCATGTTTTATGATAAATGCTTTTCTGTTCTTGCTTAATGTAAGTCGCTCTGGATTAAGAGCGTCTGCTAAATGCCTAAATTGTAAATTGTAAATTGTAAATACCTCAGGAGGATTACCACAATAAACAAAGACTTTGTACAGTGTTGTGCGAAGGACGGACATAATCAGAGCGCGAGATAAAGCGACACGCATGCTAGAAATGATAAATACATAAAAAGGTGTCGGGCTTCGGGCCCGGGCTTAACTATATATATATATATATATAGCCCATATTTTAGACCTGTGCAGGGCTCTAGTGTGTGTACGGACACGCAAGAAAATGGACCAAAAATGACTGACAGGGGACAGCCTTAACCCATTCTGAACGGGAACCCCTTTTGGTGTCTGCATCGTGTTATGCTTTAGCATTTTTAGAATCTGATCTCAGGTCAGAATGGGTTATAATCAGACCAGTGTGTGTCCAGCGGAAACCTCGTATGAATCTGATCTCGGGTCAGAATGGGATAATAAGACAGCTGCTCCAAAAAAGCCCTGTCCATCCACTCAAATAGTGCCCAATCAGTTGGGAGTATATGCTGCTGCCATCTGGCCTTCGCCTGTGTGTCCCTAGGACAAGAAAAAACAGGCACCACTTCTCCTTTGTCCTCGTCTCGATCCGATGCAGTTAATTCTGCCTAAAGGAGGTAAAAGAAAAAAGTGATGATGACAATGATGATGATGTTTTAGTACCTTAGCACTTTGCTCACTTTGCTCTTGGCACTTTCATTTTTCACTTAAAAAGATTTACCCATTTTGACCCGAGATCAGATTAAAAAAAAAGTCTGTTTGAAAATGAAAGTTTTCTGAAAAAGCTATGTTTCTATGTCAGTCGTTCTTCGATTCTTCAAAAATAGCAGACCTACAAGCTCGTAGTGTGCCACTCGGTGTTGCGCTATGAGCTTGTAGGTCTGCTATTTTTCAATAGCTAAAGCATAACATGATGCTAACACCAAAAGGGATCCCGCCCAGAATGGGTTAAGTCTGAATTATTGTATTGCCTCATTGAGTATCTACCAGGGGGGCAGTCATTTTGTGAAGCCACTGTGGAAATCGGGATTTCCTGAAAGTTCATATAATGGCCTGTTGTGGCGCTGTCATTGGACCCAGAAAAACCCATAGCCCCAAAGAAGTCCATGTATTTGGGCCCAACTTCACCTAGACTGTATTACCTTAATAAACATGGTCATGAATACGTTCTGCTTCCAGTCACTAGTTTAAAGTCTCATTTCTAATGTCATAATATTCTTTTTGGAAAATTATGGTCCCATTTATTAAAAAAATGACCATAAAGTCACGTATGTTCTGAGGGGCGTGGCTACCGTTACAGTCTATGATCGGGATTCCCCTCCCACTCGAGTCAAAATAAAAACCAACGGAGAAGAAGGGGGGAAGTCCCGCATCGTTGTCTGGACCAGCCAATGGGCCAGCTGGGCCCAAACGGATCTAGAAAGATGGCGATTTACAATTCAAGGACTGACAGGCTTCATTTTACGTTCATGTAAACGCATGTGAACGCTTTGTCCATATTGTTTTTACAGTCTATGGTATCTACGCATGTTCTCGAGCACCCACTGCAGATTCTGAATCCACACACACTTGTAAAGAAATACCTTGAAGTTGTACTTAAGTACAGTACGTGAGTATATGTACTTTAGTTACTTTCCACCACAGGTTTCACCCCATTATATTTTGGCTGTATGCCCCAAACTCAGACTATGTCCAGGCAGACACACACACAGGGAGTCCGTGAATCCTTTATCCCATTCTGACCTGAGATCAGATTCATACGAGGTTTCCACTGGACACACACTGGTCTGATTAACCCATTCTGACCTGAGATCAGATTAAAAAAATGTCAGTCGTTCTTCGATTTTTCAAAAATAGCAGACCTACAAGCTCGTATCGCGCCACTCGGTGGCGCGATATGAGCTTGTAGATCTGCTATTTTTCAATAGCTAAAGCATAACATGATGCCAACACCAAAATGGGTGCCCGGTCAGAATGGGTTATGCAATTTGGAGTGAGGCCATTTCAATCATTATAAAGATGATTCAATAAAATGTTTAAATCGATACGGACTTAAACTGGCAGCCAGTGTAAATTGGCTTAGTGCAGGACTAATGTGTTCATATTTCTTTGTACCTTCCTTGGTACCAGTCAGAGCTTGAAGGGAGCTATGACTGATACTGGCATAACGCTTATTGCTGTAGTCCAGACTATAAGGATGGGATTCATGATTAAAAAAAGATTAACCGATAACATGCCGTCCTCTTAAGAGTGTCCGCCCTGAGACTGGGAGGTCGGGGGTTCGATCCCCGGCCGGGTCATACCAAAGACTGTAAAAATGGGAACCCAGTGCCTCCCTGCTTGACACTCAGCATCAAGGGTTGGATTGGGGGGTAAGCGTCATGTCCAGGGGGTGTACTTGTACATCAAGCTGCCTCACGCTACAGAAACAGGAGATAGGCTCCTGCCCTATGGGCCTCATGGCTACAGAAACAGGAGATAGGCTCCTGCCCTATGGGCCTCATGGCTACAGAAACAGGAGATAGGCTCCTGCCCCTATGGGCCTCATGGCTACAGAAACAGGAGATAGGCTCCTGCCCCCTATGGGCCTCATGGCTACAGAAACAGGAGATAGGCTCCTGCCCCTATGGGGCCTCATGGCTACAGAAACAGGAGATAGGCTCCTGCCCCTATGGGCCTCATGGCTACAGAAACAGGAGATAGGCTCCTGCCCCTATGGGGCCTCATGGCTACAGAAACAGGAGATAGGCTCCTGCCCCTATGGGCCTCATGGCTACAGAAACAGGAGATAGGCTCCTGCCCCTACGGGGCCTCATGGCTACAGAAACAGGAGATAGGCTCCTGCCCCCTATGGGGCCTCATGGCTACAGAAACAGGAGATAGGCTCCTGCCCCCTATGGGCCTCATGGCTACAGAAACAGGAGATAGGCTCCTGCCCCTATGGGCCTCATGGCTACAGAAACAGGAGATAGGCTCCTGCCCCTATGGGCCTCATGGCTACAGAAACAGGAGATAGGCTCCTGCCCCTATGGGCCTCATGGCTACAGAAACAGGAGATAGGCTCCTGCCCCTATGGGCCTCATGGCTACAGAAACAGGAGATAGGCTCCTGCCCCCTATGGGCCTCATGGCTACAGAAACAGGAGATAGGCTCCTGCCCCCTATGGGCCTCATGGCTACAGAAACAGGAGATAGGCTCCTGCCCCCTATGGGCCTCATGGCTACAGAAACAGGAGATAGGCTCCTGCCCTATGGGCCTCATGGCTACAGAAACAGGAGATAGGCTCCTGCCCCCTATGGGCCTCATGGCTACAGAAACAGGAGATAGGCTCCCGCCCCTATGGGCCTCATGGCTACAGAAACAGGAGATAGGCTCCTGCCCTATGGGCCTCATGGCTACAGAAACAGGAGATAGGCTCCTGCCCTATGGGCCTCATGGCTACAGAAACAGGAGATAGGCTCCTGCCCTATGGGCCTCATGGCTACAGAAACAGGAGATAGGCTCCTGCCCCCTATGGGCCTCATGGCTACAGAAACAGGAGATAGGCTCCTGCCCCCTATGGGCCTCATGGCTACAGAAACAGGAGATAGGCTCCCGCCCCTATGGGCCTCATGGCTCGGCAAGGCTACTTAACTATGCCGTCCTCTGGTGGCTAAACTCGGTGGCGTTGCCAGAATCCTGCGGAAAACGACACCGTTTGACAAGCTGTGAACTCGTTTCGTTGAACCGGAAGTGATTGTGTGCCGACACACGTGTGGTTCAGTCTGTGCCGTCTTCTCTCAGTGTAAACAATGGTTTTGTACTCGCACGGTCAGATTAAAGCTCTAAACATCGTCTATTAGCTCAATCTGAGCCCTATAAATGCACACGTATACACGCATACGTGTGCATGTATACTCACACCACCGGAGGCTAGCGTTGGATGCTAAAATCAGGATTGGGTATGCGATATCCCCTGAATGGGTATGGATTACAATTCATAACTCATCAAATATTACCTCCTGATTTAGCTTTGTTTGTGTGGTGGGAAGCTAAATAAGTAAGTAAGCTACAAATACGAACGTCAACAAATACAAACTAGACCAAAATATTAGGGAGGGACTATAGTGGACAAGAGATCCAGTATAAGTTATGTTACACTTGGTTGCATGCTGAAAAATAGCAGATCTACAAGCTCACAACGTGTCACAGCGCGAGCTTATTTTCAGCAAGTGTAAAATGTTTACAGTGAAAAATTAAGATATTTAGTTGACTAAAACTGGACTGACACTGGAACATTCCAGGTGAATTAAATGTGACTGAAACGAAAGGAAGATTATTCAAAAGACTGACTAAAACTAAAATAAATTATGCAGACTGGCTATTATTGCACCTGTCCATGCGATATTGGTGAGTTTATTGTTGTTTAATCAGACAGGACTTTTCTGCTTCATAAAAGGGTGCTTTCAGTGGAGGGTATCGCAACTTAGATGTGGCTAGACTCTTAAGTTGCTTGGCAGCTGGAGCTGGTAGACAGAAATAGTGAATCTGAAAGTCCAAAAGGCAAGACAGTGTAAACTTTTGTTCCAGTGGCTTTAATCCATTCTGACCGGGCACCCATTTTGGTGTTGGCATCATGTTATGCTTTAGCTATTGAAAAATAGCAGATCTACAAGCTCATAGCGCGCCACCGAGTGGCGCGCTACGAGCTTGTAGATCTGCTATTTTTGAAAAATCAAAGAACGACTGACATTTTTAGAATCTGATCTCAGGTCAGAATGGGTCAATCAGACCAGTGTGTGTCCAGTGGAAACCTTCGTATGAATCTGATCTCAGGTCAGAATGGGTTAATCCAGATCACTAATGTTCTCGAATGTTCTCCCCTCGAGTGAGGGGAGAGAAGGAGATCAGCCGGAGAATCGGAGAGGCAGGGGGCGGTGTTGCAGTCACTGGACCGCACTGTGAGCTGAGCGCAGAATGCAGAGCTCTCTGTCTACCGAGCAAACCTTCGTTCCTATACTCTCACCCGATGGTCACGAAGTGTGGGCCATGACGAAAGAATAAGGTCTGCGAATATGCTTATAAGCGGTGTTGTTTTTCTCGACTAAAACTAAGACGAAAAATGTCCGTCGACTACCTTTTTCACTGACGAAAACCCACACTAAATGAAAACTAATAGTATTGACAATTTCGTCAACAAACTAGACTAAAATGCTATAGGAAGGGGACTAGTGGACAAGAGATCCGGTATAAGTCATTTTACACTTTGGTTGCGTGCTGAAAATAGCCGATCTACAAGCTCACAAAGTGTTGTGTTGTGACGCTTTGTGAGCTTGTAGATCGGCTATTTTCAGTGTAAAAGTGTAAAAACAACTATTCTAAAACGGGTAGTCCCAATACTTCATTCTGATTGGCTGGTTACCATCACATGACCGGTGTAAATTTCACAGATAACCCACTCCTTCAATCACTTTGTATCAAACTGCAGCCTTTTAGCTGAACTGGGGAAGGGGAGCGCTTGATTGCTTTACAAACACATGCCGTGCGGGCGTCTAAGCACCGCCCGGCTCATATGACTGTGAATGTGTGGCTCCAGGCAGCCCCGTAAATACATCAAGCTCCCGTCACATAGGCTACTTGCGGAGCAAAACAAGGAAGTGTTTTGGCTCTGGCTCGCTCGCTCTGGTGGCACAAAGCGTAGATACTTTTGTGAATTTAATAGTTTTAATATTGCTATATGTTTGTAACCGTTTTAGAAAAGCAATAAGCCACTCGAGGCCCCAGCTTACCGGGTATTTTACACTGGCTGGGAGGTAGAAGACCCTCCGCTGTGCGTCGGGTCTGCGTACGCTCCCAGGCAGTGTAAAATACCCGGTAACCTGAGACCTCTCGTGGCTTATTGCTTAAGACTAACACTAAAGCCTTCCAGATGATACTAAATGAACTAAACGGAAACTATTCAAGAGAATATGACTAAACTAAAATCAAAATGTGCTGCCAAAAACAACACTGCAGCCGTGCCAACACTGTGTGTGTGTGTGTGTGTGTGTGTGTGGGGGGGGGGGGGGGGGGGGTGACATCAGAGAGTCATCCATCAGACTGCCCTGAGGCACTTAGTGCTAAATCGGAAGGGCTGGAGGCAGGAGGGGGGAATGCTCATTCCCTTCCAACTGAATAAAGAATGGTTGTACCGCGGCAGACGGAATAGGTTATCACGGTTTAAATATTCACTCTCTCGACAGACACAGGATAATTGAGTATTACTAAAATACAATTCTCTGGGTGTGTGAAAAGACAAATCCAGCCCTGCCGTGATTATGTGGTCAGTGAAATATATCCGTTCAGCGAAACCTAGTCTGGTTTCTCTAACCCATTCTGACCTGAGATCAGATTCATACGAGGTTTCCGCCGGACACACACTGGTCTGATGAACCCATTCTGACCTGAGATCAGATTCTAAATAATGTCAGTCGCTCTTCGATTTTTCAAAAATAGCAGACCAGACAGGTAGATCTGCTATTTTTAAATAGCTAAAGCATAACATGATGCCGACACCAAAATGGGTGCCCGGTCAGAATGGGCTAATAGATCCCCAGGTGTGGTTAGAATATTCAGATAATATTTGAATATATGTATTTCTGGTTTCTTCCTGAAAGCTATAAGCCTTTGAGTCAAAAAAGCCAAATCGAAAATACACAATCTTTGTGACATTCTGAAGCTGAAAGCTTTCTGGAAGCTGAAAGCCTTCAAAAAGGCTGTGGGCGAGGCTTAAGTTCAGATGGGTTGTGCCAAGGTGAAAACTAAGTATACTTAATGTGGCTACATAAAAACATCATTTTAACACTTTAAAAGGTTGAATGTCGGGAGATAAGAACGGCTATCTTTCATGCTAATCATGATGACGACGTCACGCAGGCAATGAGCTTTTCCCCATCGACTTCTATGCGGGCTTTGTGGCATTAGTAGCATAGCAACTTATGCTACTCTTTTGGTGTCACATTTAGCTTCATACTGGGTGAGAAAGTCTCATTAAAAAATATATTTTTTCGCTCGAAAATCTTAGTTGCAATGACATTGAGTGGACGTGTTTTTTTGTTTTTAGGGTAACTGTTGCATAATCGCAATTTCGCACTCGAGTCCCAGGGCCACCGGCCATCTAGCTCTCTCTGTTGCCGGCTGACATGCCCTCAACCACGGCTCAGTTCAGCCTGCTGCAGAGCCCTGCTCACAGGCTGAGTGGCAGCAGCACTTCAGCGGGCTAAAATGCATTTCAGTCTTCAAAAATCTCATGTACCACAACATTGTTCAAGTGAACTGTGTGTTGGCCCAGGCCGTAGCATAACGGTCTGGGCACCGGACTGGTAATCCAGTCGCAGTGTGCCGCGGGTTCGACTCCCGGACCCGACACGGCCTTTACTGCATGTCATCCCCCCATCTCTCTCCCGTTTCCTGTCAGCCTACTGTCTGTCCCTTCAAAAATCAATAAAAGGCGTAAGCCGCAAAAAAATATCTTAAAAAAAAAAAAAAAGTGAACTGTGTGTTTATGCTTATTCATTGTAATAACAAGTAAGACGCGCAAACGCGGGAAGCGAACGCAGCTCGTAAATGGCAATAACAACAATTAGAATAAATTACATACTTTTTAAAGTTTTTTTTTTTTTAAAGTTCTTTTTTGTGTTTTTTTAAGATTTTATTTTTAAGTTAAGTTTTTTTTAAGTTAAGTGTTTTTAAAGTTTTTTTTTAAGTTAAGTTTTTTTTAAGTTAAGTTACTTGCATGCATGACAGCATGTAGTCTAGCCCGTCTCAGATGCCCCCCCTCTCACCGCCGGGGCACTGGGCCTCTTCTGGTCATGCAGGCTGCAGTGCTCATAAGCACACACACACACACACACACACACACACACACACACACACACACACACACACACACACACACACACAGCACACACGGGGGACGTATAGCCTCTCTGGTCCCCGCAATGAACTGGGCATTACACACTAACTAACTACGGTATTTCAGAGCGGTGTACATGTCAGCCTGCGGCTGAGAGGGGAAGAAAGAAAATGGAAGAGAACAGTAGTCGCGCTTGCGGGGCTGATGTAGCCTGGTTAATAAACCAGACTAATATCGCACGGATACCGCAGGATATTAGTCTGGGGGAGGCTCAGCTTGGATTTCATTTCCAGGGGGGGGGGGGGCGGGTTGAAACATTTTCTCTTTGACGCAATTGGTCAGAGCTACTGTCAGTCAAAGGTCTCAAGCGTTGAAAGTCACTGTACCAAAGCCCCGCCCATATTGCATACCGTGTCCCGATTGGCCGCCCCATTTCTCTGGTGTAGGAAATGGAGGTACAACTGAGCCTCTCAGTTAATATCCGTAATATATTAAAGTGATGTAATGGTGATGTAAAACAAAACGGTGCCAACACAAACATTAAAATGCCATTAACAATAAAGAGACAATATGACATGAGTTAAATTATGACGTACATTTTACCCCTCATTGTCAATGGCGTTGAACTAAAGACAAACATTAAAAAAAGGTGTATATAGGAGGGGGCTATCGCCCGTCAAAAAGTTGGAACGTGGAGAAAAAAATGTTTCTGCCTCTGACAGCAACAGTATGGTTATAAATTGGTGAAGCGATTCCTTTAACCCATTCTGACCGGGCACCCATTTTGGTGTCGGCATCATGTCGTGCTTCAGCTATTTAAAAATAGCAGATCTACAAGCTCATATCGCGCCACCGAGTGGCGCGATACGAGCTTGTAGGTCTGCTATTTTTTGAAAAATCGAAGAACGACCGAAATTTTTTTGATCTCAGGTCAGAATGGGTTAAGACTTGGTAGTGGTTGCTCCAGGCGTTCCTAGTGGCATCCTCTAAACGGCCGTGTGTACACAAACAATTACTGCAACACATGCCCCGCCGTTTGCTCACGTCGTCCTTCCAGCGCGCCCCGCGGTCAGCAGAGCTGCTGTTGGAACAAATCACCCACCAGCACCTCAAACGGACACGCTTACATTCAAGGACAAGCAAAAAAAAACATAAAAACAATTCAGCCACACGGCCCACACGACTGCCTGCCGGGCGGAACTGTGAGGAAAAAAAAACAGAAGGAGCCGGGACGAAATCAAAGATCCCCGCAGGGGTTTCTGGGGGAGTTTCTCTAGCCCATTCTGACCCGAGATCAGATTCTCTACATCCTGACAGTTTTCTGAAAAAAGCTATGTTTCTGTGTCAGTCGTTGTAGCAGATCTACAAGCTCGTAGCGCGCCACTCGGTGGCGCGCTATGAGCTTGTAGATCTGCTATTTTTCCAATAGCTAAAGCATAACATGATGCTATAACACCAAAAGGGGTTCCCACCCAGAATGGGCTAGAACAAGAGCTCGCTCACGTTTCAAACCGCAGGGAGACGTGTAAAAAAAAACATCAGAAGGAGGCGGGAGGGCCCGCCAGGCCAGGCGAAGAAGACTCGAGGCAAAGATGAGGAGACTGAAAGGGGCTGATGTGATGTGAAAGTGGTGGTCTAATTTACGGCACAAGTATAGCCGTTTGAGCACATGCTGTGTACACCCTCTTGCTTGCGTGTGATACGGTAAGACAGACGTGTGTGTGTGTGTGTGTGTGTGTGTGTGGGTGTGTGTGTGTGGAGAAACGTTGCACCGCAGAGCTGCGTATTAACTCTGTCCCTGAACTGAACCTGCACTGCAGAAGCTGCTAGTCTTAAATTATATCGTCATCTATAGACCAGGGGTATTCATCGTTTCTCAGGTCGCCATAACCCATTCTGACCTGAGATCAGATTCATACGAGGTTTCCACTGGACACACACTGGTCTGATTAACCCATTCTGACCTGAGATCAGATTTTAAAAAATGTCAGTCGTTCTTCGATTTTTCAAAAATAGCAGACCTACAAGCGCCACCGAGTGGCGCGATACGAGCTTGTAGATCTGCTATTTTTCAATAGCTAAAGCATAACATGATGCCAACACCAAAATGGGTGCCCGGTCAGAATGGGTTAAGGCCTATTCATAGTCTGGATTTTCGGTGGTGAGCTGACCACCGGAGCTGAAATAACCTTGAGCGGTGGTGAGTAAAAACAGAGAGAAGGGCTGGAGCGGTGGAGGTGGTTTGCTCTTCACCGCGGCTCGTGACGTCATGTTGTAGTTCGGTGGTCACCTACAACCACCGAAAATCCAGACTATGTATGAGCATTTAGAAAGAGAGACAGAGAGAGATGAAGCAGGGACCCTCCCCCAATATATTGTATAAAATAGTGTTGCATTATTAAACGTTTTTTTCATAAACAGCATCACATACTTGACAGCACTATCATGTTGGATGTTAATGTGTATTTTCAGACATTTAACCACTCAAAACAGTCAATATTTAGTAAACCGTACTTGGTAAACTCTGTACTTGGTCTGCTCCTTTTCCCTGTCTACGCCAAACGTCTTTGCCGACAATTAGCTGATCTCCCGTACGAGCACGCAACGCCTCGCAGGCATTGTGCAGCTCTTCAGTACTGAAGGAGATCTCATAAAACAATGACATTGTAGCGAACGCAATGAGCACTAACTATGAGACCCTGCAGATCATGTCTGTCTGTGTGTCTGTGTGTCTGTCCCGCTGTTACACCACCCGCCCGCCACCAGAGGGCGCAGCTCTATCACACAAAACACATGCACGCACGCACGCACACACACACACACACACACGCACAACTTAACTTTAAAAAACTTAACTTAAAAAAAAAACTTAACTTAAAATGAAAAAGAAAAAACTTAACTTAAAAAAAAACTTTTAAAACACTTAACTTCAAAAAACTTAACTTAAAAATAAAATCTTAAAAAAACACAAAAAAGAGAACTTTAAAAAGAAAACCTTAAAAAAGTATGTAATTCATTCTAATTGTCGTTATTG
This sequence comes from Protomyctophum parallelum, assembly GCF_964188405.1. Taxonomy (NCBI): domain Eukaryota; kingdom Metazoa; phylum Chordata; class Actinopteri; order Myctophiformes; family Myctophidae; genus Protomyctophum; species Protomyctophum parallelum. The sequence continues at coordinate 11,046,719 of NC_139716.1, read as the reverse complement.
CCATTTACGAGCTGCGTTCGCTTCCCGCGTTTGCGCGTCTTACTTGTAGCTATAAGCAGCGAGGTATGTTAATTGACAGCATAGAGAGATTCAAGCAGCTATAGAAAACAAGTCGGAAACAAAAGTAGAATAGAGGGCAGAAATAAATGTTATGAGCTCCGTTGCAAGCTCATAATACATTCATTAAATGCACTCAAGAAACGCACCCATGGAATTCAGTGGGGAAAAAAAAAAACATTCAAGAAGAGTAATGTATTCAATGAATAGTAATCGTATCAAATGAATGGTAAACGGTTGCATTTATATAGCGCTTTAATCCAAAGCGCTTTATACAAAGTTCTGTGCATTAATTACATTCGCCAATTCACACACCAATGGCGGAGGAAACCATGCAAGGCACCGACCTGCACATCGGGAGCAATTAGGGGTTCAGAGTCTTGCTCAAGGACACCTCCCAATTATAGAAGTTATGTTGTCTACCATGCAGATCGGACAGAACACATTTAATTCACACAGACAGACACAGACAGCACACCATAGAGCTTTAACCCATTTGACCTGAGATCAAATGTCTGTTTGAAAATGACAGTTTTCTGAAAAAAGCTATGTTTCTATTTCAGTCGTTCTTTTTTATTTAAAAAAAAATAGCAGACCTACAAGCTCATAGCGCGCCACTCGGTGGCGCGCTATGAGCTTGTAGATCTGCTATTTTTCAAATAGCTAAAGCATAACATAATGCCAACACCAAAATGGGTTAAAGGGACACTTCACCCTTTTTGCAAAAACAATATATGTTAATGACGTTTAGAAGCTTTAGAACACTTTCATGGGGGTCTTTATGTGTGTAATATGTGGGTTTTAGATATTTTAGATTGTAGCAGTGAGCCCAGTGTCTCTGATGTCATGGACACTGGATGTCATGGACACTTCCTTCCTGGACTACATGTTGTCTCGGTAGGACAGCCCTCCCCTATCCACAAGCAGAAGCAATGCACCAAAGTATTATGGGAATTGTAGTCCAGGAAGGAAGTGAGCCCAGTGTCCATGACATCAGAGACACTGTGCTCACTGCTACAATCTAAAATATCTAAAACCACATATTACACACATAAAGACTCCCAGGAAAGTGTTCTAAAGCTTCTAAACGTCATTAACATATTTCTTTTTTGCAAAAAGGGTGAAGTGTCCCTTTAAGTTATACATAAACAAATGAATATGCTGCATGCATATGACCTCCCAAAAAAACCCTGCCCGTGATTGACCGACCGCTGAACACATGGAAGGCGACGGAACATCGACCGCCTGGCAGGGAGAGAGAGAGAGAGAGCGCGCCACGCCGCGCGGGCAGGAAGTGCCGTGCCAAGCGGTTATTAACCCATTCTGACCTGAGATCAGATTCATACGAGGTTTCCACTGGACACACACTGGGTCTGATCAAACCCATTCTGACCCGAGATCAGATTCTAAGAAATATCAGTCGCTCTTCGATTTTTCAAAAATAGCAGACCTACAAGCTCGTAGCGCGCCACTCGGTGGCGCGCTATGAGCTTGTAGATCTGCTATTTTTCAATAGCTAAAGCATGACGTGACGCAGACACCAAAACGGGTGCCCGGTCAGAATGGGTTAAGCCCTTCGTCGGAGCCGAGCCGAGCGGAGAGAAAGTCTAATCAGCAGCTATAGTGGTTCAGACAGCGCCAGGCGCCGCGTGTGTGTGTTCTCATGCGTTGCAGACGGGTTCCTTCACACACACACACATGAATTAGGCTCAGATTGAGTCTGGGGGGGGGGGGGGGGGGGGGGGGGGGGGAGTGGCGTGGCTGACACACCCGTTTTCTGCTCATACGTCTGAGAGGAGGATATTGTGGAGCGGCCCAGTGTTGCCAGATTCTGGGTGCAAAGTAAAGCAACTATAGGGTCAGTGGATTTCAACTTTTTTTTTTTTTTTTTTTGAGTGGCGCAACCACTTCCATTACACACAGCTATGTGGGTGTCTGTCTGTCTGTCTGTCCATCAGAGCACGAAAATAACTTGGTTGGTATGCGGGGGGGGGTGGCTCGCCGGAAACCGGGCCAACCTGGCCGCATTCCTGGGGGTCTGGATGTTCCAGGGACCCCCCCAGGGACCCCCAAATGGTAACTGTCATTTCTCGACCGTTCGGACGCGGGGCGGTTCGCCGGAAGTGGGCCAGCCCCCCCTGGGCACGTTCCTGGTGGTCTGGAACTTCTGCGGACCCCCCCCCCCCCCCATGGAGTTGCACCACTCACTTCACTTTTTTTCAAGGTCCATTGTTTATTCAGCATTTTATGAGATTTAGGCCCGTTCTGGTTTCATTTTAACCCATTCTGACCTGAGATCAGATTCATACCAGGTTTCCACTGGACACACACTGGTCTGATTATAACCCATTCTGACCTGAGATCAGATTCTAAAAATGTCAGTCGTTCTTCGATTTTTTCAAAAATAGCAGACCTACAAGCTCGTATCGCGCCACTCGGTGGCGCGATATGAGCTTGTAGATCTGCTATTTTTCAATAGCTAAAGCATGACATGATGCCAACACCAAAATGGGTGCCCGGTCAGAATGGGTTAAGCTCTCAAGAGTTAAAGATCTATAAGGGGTCCATTTGGTTACCAAATCTCCGTCACCTAGCTGGGGGACCACCTGGAACCCCCTCAAGGACCCACTGGTGAGAACTGGTTGAGAACCACCGAAGTAGGTCTATAAAAACAAGTCCAAAAAACAACCAACCAAGTTGGCCTGTCACAATTATCACTGAATTGTCTCATTTAAACACAATCATTTTGATCCAGTCAACCTGTTTAGCTTCATAACCCGTGTTCCACGCTATTTAATCCATGTTTTGATGCTGCTTAATACACTAAACCCGCTACTTGTTTTATGCGTTTAATTCGCTGTTTTTTTAATAAATAAAAATAAACCGCGGCTTTGTCGCGGACCTGGTGACGAGGCTGTCGCGTTACGACGACAAAAACCTGGAAATCGACCCGTGCTCTGGGCCGCACGGGGCTTCTGGGAAAATCTGTTCAATGCAAGTTAACAGTGGTTTTGACTGCACGGCCACACTTTGAGAACTCGTGCACTGACTTAATTAACCCATTCTGACCCGAGATCAGATTCATACGAGGTTTCCACTGGACACACACTGGGTCTGATCAACCCATTCTGACCTGAGATCAGATTCTAAAAAATGTCAGTCGTTCTTCGATTTTCAAAAAATAGCAGACCTACAAGCTCGTATCGCGCCACTCGGTGGCGCGATATGAGCTTGTAGATCTGCTATTTTTCAATAGCTGAAGCATAGCATGATGCCGACGCCAAAATGGGTGCCCGTTCAGAATGGGTTAACTGCTGTGTTCAAGGGCTGGAGCAGGTAATATTCACGGAAGCAGAGGACATTTCCGACACACTTACTTTGCATGTGTGCTACACATTTTCCCCAGCTGGTCCAAAAAGTAATTTATTTTATGTAAAACAGCGAAACAAACGGTGGGCACAAAAGAGGCGAGCTGCGAGACAACGAGAACCTTCACCTCTACTCACGATCTGCAGAGAGACAACTGGTGAGAATATCAATACGGCCTCCTTGTCTTTGTTAGCGAGTTTGTTAAGTCTGTGTGGTGGTTGGTCGGGCACACGCGCACACACACGCGCACGCACGCAATTAATTCGATAGAATTTATTTTTTGAAAGAAAAAAAAAAAAGACTGAAATGTGTGAACCAAAGACGAATGCGGAAAACTAAATAAGAAAGAGGTCACATCGTGACTGAGGTATGGAGATTTGAAAGCAGGTAATTGAATTGTACGCAGGATATCGGGGCATACGTTAACGCAAGCTAGCTGACAGGAGGGAGAACATGAGAAGAGAAGAGAAGAGAAGAGAACTAACCCATTCTGAACGGGCACCCTTTTTGGTGTCGGCATCATGTTATGCTTTAGCTATTGAAAAATAGCAGATCTACAAGCTCATATCGCGCCACCGAGTGGCGCGATACGAGCTTGTAGGTCTGCTATTTTAGAAAAATCGAAGATAACGACTGACATTTTTTAGAATCTGATCCCGGGTCAGAATGGGTTTAATCAGACCAGTGTGTGTCCCCGGCGGAAACCTCGTATGAATCTGATCTCAGGTCAGAATGGGTTAATGCCCAGATGAGGATATGTTACTTCACACGGCTGTCACAATGAACTAAATAATCACTGAGGGGAGAGGAGAGGAGAGGAGAGGAGAGGAGAGGAGAGGAGAGGAGAGGAGAGGAGAGGAGAGGAGAGGAGAGCTATATTAAACCCTTCGACTTTAACCATAGGTTTCAAAAATAGACATGCAGTGCGTTGCAATTATTACATTCTATTTCTAAAGTCTATATTGTCTGTTGAACAGAGTCAACGAGGGCTGGGTCTCGTGATGCCGTCTCTCTCTCTCTCTCTCTCTCTGTGTCTCTCTCTCTCTCTCATCTCTATCCAGGCATGTAAATACCATAGACTGGGCTCCACACAGCCGTGAAGCAGGGGGGAGACAGGCGGAATTGCATTCTGACGGCCTCCAATTAAGCTGATCAATAATGGTCCATTTTAGTGCTCTCTGCTGGGACGAGGAGGTGCAAAAGCCTGACACTACGCCCTGCATTTTAACCCACTCTGACCTGAGATCAGATTCATACGAGTTTTCCACTGGACACACACACTGGTCTGATTAACCCATTCTGACCTGAGATCAGATTAAAAAAATGTCAGTCGTTCTTCGTTTAAAAAAAAAAATAGCAGACCTACAAGCTCGTATCGCGCCACTCGGTGGCGCGATATGAGCTTGTAGATCTGCTATTTTTCAATAGCTAAAGCATGACATGATGCCGACACCAAAATGGGTGCCCGGTCAGAATGGGATAATTCCTTATTCAGACTGAAGGCCCTTCTCCGGGCGATTGGTTCACATCCAACCGGTCAAAATAGTAGCAATGTGGTTAACCCGTTTGCTGCTATAACCAAACGCTGTTGATTGACTAAAACTATGACAAAAAAATGATTTGTAGACTACCTTTTTTCACTGACGAAAACTAAATGGAAACTAAATAAAAACTAAGCTACGATGGACTAAAACTAAGACTAAATATAATTGACAATTTCGTCGACAAATAGAAACTAGACTAGTGGACAAGAGATCCAGTCATTTTACACTTGGGTCGCATGCTGAAAATAGCTGATCTACAAGCTTATAGAGATCGGTAGAAGTGTAAAATGAGCCATTGTGACGGCATCAAGGCCCGCCAAAATACATTTTAGTAGACTAACTCAACTGTAGATTTAGTCGACTAAAATCGTATGATATTTAGTCGACTAAAACTAGACTAACACTATAACATTCCAGGCGACTAAAGACTAAAGTATAAATCTGCTGCCAAAAACGACACTGTAGTGTAGAGTGCTATAGCATGTAAATAGACACGGTAAAATATGTTGGATGGTGATGTTTTTAAAACCTGTGGGTTTGTTCTGTAAAGAAACCATTCATCAGAGCCACTGGCCGCCCCCCAGCTTGACGTTTGACGCCATCGAGTTGAAACGGAACGGAATGTGGAATACGTTTGAGACGTTTCAACAACAACGCAAATCTTGTATATGGGGTTCCCTGGCCTAAAAAAATGTCATTATAGAAAACAAGCCCAACTAATCAGGGGAAGGGAAGGGGGAGGAGGTGGTGGAAGGAACAAGGTGAAGACATGGTGGAGTCTGCATGCATGCTGGGATGAAGAGATGGGATGATGAATGGGAGAGGAGTTGTAAGGCAGGCATATTATCATTGTGCTGATGGGGGAAAGGTTGTGAATGGGGCACAGAGAGAGAGAGAGAGAGAGAGAGAGAGAGAGAGAGAGAGAGAGACACTGAGACTGAGACTTAGCGCTGAAATAAAAACAAGAAAGCACACACATTTCTCATTTGTGATTTCCCGGGAGATAGAGAGACAGAAAAAGACAAAGGGAGAGGGAGAGGGACAGACAGATGGATAGACATAGTAAACAGCTAGACGGGCAAAGTGAGACAAACGGAGACAGAGAGGGATAGACAGAGAGAGACAGACAGACAGAGACAGAGAGAGAGACAGAGACAGAGAGAGAGGGACAGACTGAGAGACAGAGAGAGACACAGACCGAGAGAGAGAGGGACAGACAGAGAGAGAGGGACAGACAGACAGAGACAGAGAGAGACACACAGACAGAGAGAGAGGGACAGAGAGAGAGACACAGACAGAGAGAGAGGGACAGACAGAGAGACAGAGAGAGACACACAGACCGAGAGAGACACAGACAGAGAGACACAGACAGAGAGAGTGACACAGACAGAGAGAGAGGGACAGACTGAGAGACAGAGAGAGACACAGACCGAGAGAGAGACACAGACAGAGAGACACAGACAGAGAGAGAGAGGGACAGACAGAGAGAGAGGGACAGACAGACAGAGACAGAGAGAGAGACACAGACAGAGAGAGAGAGGGACAGAGAGAGAGACACAGACAGAGAGAGAGAGAGAGGGACAGAGAGAGACACAGACAGAGAGAGAGACACAGACAGAGAGAGAGGGACAGACCGAGAGAGACACAGACAGAGAGAGAGACAGACAGAGACAGAGAGAGAGACACAGACAGAGAGAGAGGGACAGAGAGAGAGACACAGACAGAGAGAGAGGGACAGAGAGAGAGACACAGACAGAGAGAGAGGGACAGACAGAGAGAGAGGGACAGACAGAGAGACAGAGAGAGACACACAGACCGAGAGAGAGACACAGACAGAGAGACACAGACAGAGAGAGAGAGGGACAGACAGAGAGAGGGGACAGACAGACAGACAGAGACAGATAGAGACACAGACAGAGAGAGAGAGGGACAGACAGAGAGAGGGGACAGACAGACAGACAGAGACAGATAGAGACACAGACAGAGAGAGAGAGGGACAGACAGAGAGAGGGGACAGACAGACAGACAGAGACAGATAGAGACACAGACAGAGAGAGAGGGACAGAGAGAGAGACACAGACAGAGAGAGGGACAGACAGAGAGACAGAGAGAGACACACAGACCGAGAGAGAGAGACACAGACAGAGAGATTGACACAGACAGAGAGAGAGACACAGACAGAGAGAGAGAGACACAGACAGAGAGAGAGGGACAGACAGAGAGAGAGGGACAGACAGAGAGACAGAGAGAGACACACAGACCGAGAGAGAGACACAGACAGAGAGAGAGACACAGACAGAGAGACACAGACAGAGAGGGACAGACAGAGAGAGAGGGACAGACAGAGAGAGAGGGACAGACAGAGAGACAAAGAGAGAGACACAGACCGAGAGAGAGGGACAGACAGACACAGACAGACAGACAGAGGGGTGATTGAGGGTGAGGGGAGGCTTTTTTCTCCGGGGCTATAAAAGCGCCTCTCTTTCTATTTGCTTCCATAATAGAAAGGGAGACCTTGCTCTCTGCCCAGTGTCATCCATTTGAAGCCGCGCAGCAGGCCGAGCGGTCGCTCGCTCCAACACTTTGGTCCCAAAGCGACACGTCACCTCGAAGCCAACAGATTGGCCTGCGGATGTCGTCGACCCCACGGTCTTAACTCTAGTGCCACCATGTCTCCAAATCGAATGCACCGATTGTCCCGACAGATCTGTCTCCAGTGGTGTAAAGTAACTATAAGGAGGTTTACTTGAGTACAGTACTTATACTGTAAATTAGGCCTGTCAAAAAAAACCGATTCGAGTTAGAATCGCGATTCTAATGCCGTCCGATTCAGAATCGATTCTCATTTTCCAATTATTATTTTTTTTTTCTTGCACAAATGTACGTAATGTATCTAATGTGTGCATGCAATGCATTATGGCCTGGGTTTCTGCATAGTGCATTTACTACCAGCTAAGCTAAGCCTGCCAATTGTATTTATTTTACACCTGTTTTAATACTAATGTATTGAGTGAGAAGAGATTTTGTAACTTTTGTACTGGTTCAAATTTGTGCAAGCTAAATAAATGAGACATGTTCTTACTCTTGGAGTTAACCTTTGTGTGTTTAAATCATTCAGTTGATAAAACCTTTACAATTATACAAGCTTTTTACTAAATGTACTCTGCTTTCATGCCAGAAGACTGGAGTAGAACATGCTCAAATTCTATTTAATTGTTTTTAATAAAATAAAATAAAACTGCTTTAGAATCGGGAAAAAATCTTTTTTGAATCGAGAACCGGAAAAATCGAAAAGATCCTTTTTTAATTGAATCGTCACCCCAAGAATCGGAATCGGAATCGAATCGTGGGACACCTAAAGATTCGCAGCCCTACTGTAAATGCATTTTTATTTTTGCTAACTTATTTCCACTTTCCACTACATCTCAGATGCCTCTACTTTGTAGATTATTTTTATATACTAAACATACAGTATCAACTTCAACCCTGTATATACATTTTGGGCCATTTGAAAACAGCCGATATACAATCGTTGCAATGTGACACATTGATTTGTGTGAAGTGAGTGGTGCCCACTGTGGATCTGTAACCAAATGGACCCCTTTTGGTTCCATTTGTACACTCTCAGAGTTAAATTAACATTGATTTTACAATTAAAAAAAAAAATCACACACGTGTTTAGTGAGGGGCGCTCTTATCATCTTACATCGTTGTGTTTCTTTATTTAACCCATTCTGACCGGGCACCCATTTTGGTGTTGGCATCATGTTATGCTTTAGCTATTGAAAAATAGCAGATCTACAAGCTCATAGCGCGCCACCGAGTGGCGCGCTACGAGCTTGTAGGTCTGCTATTTTTTTGAAAAATCGAAGAACGACTGACATTTCTAGAAACTGATCTCAGGTCAGAATGGGTTAATCAGACCAGTGTGTAGTCCAGTGGAAACCTCGTATGAATCTGATCTCAGGTCAGAATGGGTTAATGGTTATGATTATAGGTGATGTAATGTCACCGACGTCGGCCATGTCCATGTCCATATATGGTCCACCACTGACGACACAGGAGGGGGAAAGAATAAAAACGCCTGTTATTTCACGGCATCCGAACAGGAACACACACACACACACAGAGGAATAAAGAGAGATCTGTTATCATTAAAGGGATTGTGACATTAAAAAAAAAAGGTTTTGGAATTGTTCTTGTTTTTTTTTTCAGGTTTTCTAATCTCAATTGCACCCAAAAAAACATGAACTTTTAACATTCAGTAGATTTTCTGTGATCTGGGGGTTTTCTGGCTCAAACAGGTGCTCTGATTTGCCGGCAGTAAGTGACATCACTCACTGCAAATCCCATATATGTCAATGGGATTTGCCAGCAGATGTCACTGTTTTCACTGTGTTGCCTGTTTTCATTGTAGCTCAAAAGGCCCCAAAAAAAACCCAAAGAAAACTTCAGACCACAGAAAATCCACTGAATGTTCAAAGTTCAGGTTTTTTGCGTGTAAATTGAGGTCATAAAACCTAAAAGAAAAAAAGAAAAAGAAAAAGAAATGAAAATGAATGTCATAAAACCTTTTTAACCCATTCTGTACGGGAACCCCTTTTGGTGTTTTAACTATTGAAAAATAGCAGATCTACAAGCTCATAGCGCCCCACCGAGTGGCGCGCTACGAGCTTGTAGGTCTGCTATTTTTGAAAAATCGTGAAAATGCGGCACAAATCTTTGAACATATATTCTTTCAGAAGACTTTTTTTTTAATTATTTCGACGTCAGGCCTAAATGGGTTAAAACAGACTCAAACCATGTTGGAGGTGGACGGCAGCGTGCTGGAGGGGGGAGGACAGATGGTGAGGGTGTCGGCGGCGCTGAGCGTCATCACCGGCACCGAGGTCACCATCAGCGCCATCCGGGCGGGGGGAGGAGGCCGCCGGGGGGCTCCGGGCGCAGCACCTGGCCGGCCTGGAGCTGCTCAGGGACATGAGCCGCGGGCGTCTGGACGGAGCGGCGCTCGGGTCCGCCCGGGTCCGGCTGAGGGTCCTGCCCTACGCGCTGGCCGAGGAAATGCCGGCCGCCGCCGTCAGAACCATCCGGAGGGGCGGTCTCGGATCCGAACCGGCGCCGTCACGCCGCACACCGACACGGCCATCCACGTGGCGGAGCGGCTCACCCGGGCGGCGTTTACGATAAGCCCCTCCTCCTCCCCCTCCAAGGAGGAGGGGGAGGAGGGGGAGGAGGAGCCCCGCGGTGACGTCACCTACGTCATCGAATGTGACGGGGCCGGGGTCACCAACCCCCACCTGTAGCTCAGTGCTCCTGGCGGGGTCGTCTCCGTCCCATCACGTGATCAGAGATCTGGGGCCGATCAATTCATTTTCAAGTGGTGATCCGAATCGGATCGGGAGCTACACCCATTCTGACCTGAGATCATATTCATACGAGGTTTCCACTGCACACCCACTGGTCTGATGAACCCATTCTGACCTGAGATCAGATTCATACGAGGTTTCCACTGGACACACACTGGTCTGATTAACCCATTCTGACCTGAGATCTGATTCATACGAGGTTTCCACTGGACACCCACTGGTCTGATGAACCCATTCTGACCTGAGATCAGATTCTAAAAAATTTAGGAGTGGTTTTGCACCAAAATCACACTTGTGTGAAGTGAGGGGCTCCCACTCTATTTATATTGGCCATTGTCATAAATGCTCTGAAAAAAACCCATTAAAGTCCGTAGACTTGGCCGGCTCTAAAAGTGCTCTCTAAAGTGTTCTATACAAACATTGAAATATCCTCAAAGTCTATGGACTATGAGGATGATGTGTGTTTTCAAATGGGGGTCTGTGGGCCAATTATGCATATTAAACTTCCTTGAAATAAAAAATGGGCCTATACTGTGACCTGTTACTGTTATATTTCATAATATAGCATTAATATTATGCATCGTCCTAATGTGACCGTTGCTGCTATAGTTTCGGATGCATGTGAGAGCCTAATGTGAGAGTGTGAGTGTTAACCCATTCTGACCTGAGATCAGATTCATACGAAGGTTTCCACTGTGGACACGCACTGGTCTGATGAACCCATTCTGACCTGAGATCAGATTCTAGAAATGTCAGTCGCTCTTCGATTTTTCAAAAATAGCAGACCTACAAGCTCGTATCGCGCCACTCGGTGGCGCGATATGAGCTTGTAGATCTGCTATTTTTCAATAGCTAAAGCATAACATGATGCCAACACCAAAATTGGTGCCCGGTCAGAATGGGTTAATGTAATGAACAGTCCTGTCAGAATTCATCACAGATGGGTGAAATCACACACGCTGTTGTTACAGTCACAGCTCATACTGCATGCACAGCATGCACTGCTTCTGCCCAGAGATAATACAAAAATCAGACCCACATTTTTAACCCATTCTGACCCGAGATCAGATTCATACGAGGTTTCCACTGTGGACACACACTGGTCTGATGAACCCCTTCTGACCTGAGATCAGATTCTAAAAATGTCAGTCGTCGCGATTTCTCAAAAAATAGCAGACCTACAAGCTCGTAGCGCGACACTCGGTGGCGCGCTATGAGCTTGTAGATCTGCTATTTTTTGATAGCTAAAGCATGACATGATGCGAACACCAAAATGGGTTCCCGTTCAGATTTGGGTTAAATGTGTCCTAACACATTTCTGTCTGTCTGTTGTCCTGTCTGTCTGTGTCTGCATACAGACTGTGTCTGTATGCAGACTGTGTCTGCATGTTGTCTGTCTTGTCAATTTACAGATGCATTTGGGATATTGTGTTGTTAAATTTAGTTTAATGTGTGTATGTGCGTGTGTCGGTGTGTGTGTGTGTGTGTGTGTGTGTGTGTCGGTGCACACGTGTCGAGCGTGCGTGTGCACACGCATGTGTGCGCGAGGGCGCATGTATGTACACACGCGTGCATGTGTCGAGTTAATTGCAGCGAGTCTACTCGAAGGAAATACATTTTGGATTTTGCGGTTCAGTGGTTCTCAATTTCAAACCCGCGGAGACACACGGATCTCTCTACACGTTTTAACCCATTCTGACCGGGAACCCATTTTGGTGTTAGCATTGTGTCGTGCTTTAGCTATTGAAAAATAGCAGATCTACAAGCTCATATCGCGCCACCGAGTGTCGCGATACGAGCTTGTAGGTCTGCTATTTTTGAAAAATCGAAGAGCGACTGACATTTTTAGAATCTGATCTCAGGTCAGAATGGGTTAATTATGGCCGTCTCATCAGGGTCCTCATTTGGAAGTGGGACAGTAGATGAATGCAATTAGCTACCTACCGACCGCAGAGAAAGTTGGGGTTATATAAAACTAACCGTGTCCACGTGTGTAGCCAGCCAGTCATTAGTTTGTCCAATGTCAAGTCATCCCAGATTCCCAGTACATACATTTTTTATTCGTCAAGAGTCAGAGCAACAAGATAGCTATTAAAACCCACGGTGAGGCATTTAGGAGGGAGACGTAGGAGGGGACCCGGACAGGAGTCAACCCACAGAGCCTAGTCCTTCCACACGCGCCAGATGGATGCGATCGTCCCGCATATACCCAGTCCCAGAACAGTAGTTAAAGAGGAACGGATTGCGTGGCCCTGGTCTTTCCCTAAATCGAGGGTAGCTACTGGGACGTAATGGGACTGATCGAGGGTAGCTATACTGGTACGTAAGTCGGGGACTTGATCACCCCGACTGGGTCACCTGAGTGTAGGGGGTATGATGTTGCCACCAGACCCTGAAACCCTGATAATCTTGGGGATACATCACTGAGGATAACGTCCCAGGTGCACCCGCATGCGATGACATTTTGTCGTATGTTCTTATCGGGGAAACTATTACCTTCCTGAGAGCGACTAAATTAATCCATTCTGACCGGGCACCCATTTTGGTGTTGGCATCATGTCGTGCTTTAGCTATTGAAAAATAGCAGATCTAGTGGCGCGATACGAGCTTGTAGGTCTGCTATTTTTTGAAAAATCGAAGAACGACTGACATTCTTTTAGAATCTGATCTCAGGTCAGAAGGGGTTCATCAAACCAGTGTGTGTCCAGTGGAAACCTCGTATGAATCTGATCTCAGGTCAGAATGGGTTAAAAGCTACTTCACATTCACAATCAGTATGAGCTACAGGTGTGGAGCACAATATACTGTACATACATAAAACTACTAGAAACAAAAATGAGCGCACAAACAAACACACATGCACGCATGCACGCACACCCTTGCACTGGATCCCCCTGTGCCGTTTAGGATAGATTATAAAGTTATTTGACTTAAATAAAGTCTTGAATGGTCTAGCGCCTTCCCATTTGTCGGATTGACTGCAGAGGTAATGTCCCAGGCCTCCCTCTCAGGACACTCTGTGCTGAGATTGCTGATGGAGCTATATCGACAAGAGACACAGCGATGCTGCCTTTTGGTAGGAATGCACAGAGGGACTTGGAACTTATTCCCCCCTCATATCAGATAGGCAATCGGTTGACGTGTGGACAGGTCTTTAACACATTCTGACCTGAGATCAGATTCATACGAGGTTTCCACTGGACACACACTGGTCTGATTAACCCATTCTGACCCGAGATCAGATTCTAAAAAAATGTCAGTCGTTCTTCGATTTTTCAAAAAAATAGCAGACCTACAAGCTCACCGAGTGGCGCGCTATGAGCTTCTAGATCTGCTATTTTTCAATAGCTAAAAGCATAACATGATGCCAACACCAAAACGGGTTCCCGTACAGAATGGGTTAAGTCATTTCCCCCAGCAGCTGAGATTCCGAGAACCGAACGGAACATTAAAGAACTGCCAGAAGAGTCAACTTGACCTGGCTGTACAAACCAAAATGATTTCATGACGCACATTGCTTCACCAAATCCATTCTGGTCTGAGCGACAACACTTTGTGGTGTTCTAAAACATTGCATTGGTACAGAGCAATGAGGCCACGTCTCACACAAAAAGCACATTGCAGGGTCAGCATGAATATACTGGATCAGGAGGCAAGACAAAGCATACAAAAGGTCAAAGGGTTAACACATTTAGTACAGGAAGTGCCTTCAAAATAAAGGCTATAGAGTGCCAGAGTTGTCTGATCGCTTTTACTTTGAAAGCCATGAAACAGGAAACGCTTGCATAAAAAAGTTGACTTTACAAAGGGACCTCACATCCCCGATCATCTTAATATATTGTTTTACGCTCCAAAAAACGTTCATATTTTGCGGGAGAGAGACGGATGAGGAGCAGAAATGAAGCGCCAGCATATCGATCCATTCATCACCACGGAGAGCGCCTTGGATTAGGAGATACGAGTCATTCTTTCCGCCGCGCTAACATGGGAGTCAATGACAAGCTAATAGTTGCACTGAGCGTTAGCGTACGGAAAGCGAAAAGCGAAATGCCAAAAAAAAAAAATAGGAAAAATTCTGAATATTCTTATCTCGCCCCGCGTCGCTGGGACGTCGCTAGGACGTCCTCACACGTCAATAGTACTAATATTTCGGGATCCTTATGACGTTCTCAGACGTCCTATGTATAGAATCTGTTAATAGAATATACAACCCTGTAATTGTATAAAGAATCCTACGCCCCTATAAGTATGATTCTTGGACAATGTGTCATTCCAACACTTACAAGTACAGGCTGTCCTGTACTTTTTCTGCATTTCTTTCTGGAAATACTCGTTTCCCCCCCCCCCCCCCCCCCCCCCAAGGTTCTTTTCACTGTTTAGCCTCGCTAAATTCCTCTCTTTTGTTACTGAAAACAAGTGTCACTTTTCAACATTTCTTTCCATTCTGAAAAAATAATCTGAATAGCATTTACATAACACAACCACATTTGCCAAATGTACTCCTTTCTCACCGACAATGTTCTGACAATGAATGCACCGACAATCCACTGTCTTCAGTGTCTTGCCTATGGCAGGACATGTCAAGTTCTCAAATGGCACATCTGTATGATATGAAGGAAGTAGGGAAGGGCCCCTGAGTTATTGTGTGTGTGTGTGTGTGTGTGTGTGTCTTAGAGTATATATTTCTAGAGAAGGCACCCAGAGGAAACCCTGAGGCGAAATGGACATAGTGGCCGGATTTGGTAGTGCAGCTCGAGCCAGCGCTGCTCCGTTGACTATCATTGCGCACGTTCATGTGATTGGGGCCATGACACGTGAACGAATGTTTCATACGTGAACGCGCACAAACGGCACAATGATAGTCAACGGCAGCGCGTTCATGTGTTTGTAACCAATCAATCCCAGAATGCACTCTGTTCCTACCAGGAAGGAGGAGTGAATCCGCCTCATGCGCTTTTGAGCAACTTAATGCAAGTGGATGGGAGGAGAACTCGGGTGTCTTCTCTATAGATATATAACTCTATGGTGTGTGTGTGTGTGTGTGTGTGTGTGTGTGTGTGTGTGTGTGTGTGTGTGTGTGTGTGTGTGTGTGTGTGTGTGTGTGTGTGTAGCCCATTGTGAGAGGCCTAGTTGGGAATCACTGGTGTAGAATCGAACACCACGAGCGATAGCTTCAGCACTATATCCCGTTCTGAACGGGAACCATTTTGGTGTCGGCATCACGTTATGCTTTAGCCATTGAAAAATAGCAGATCTACAAGCTCATAGCGCGCCACCGAGTGGCGCGCTACGAGCTTGTAGGTCTGCTATTTTTTGAAAAAACGAAGAACGACTGACATTTTTTTAGAATCTGATCTCAGGTCAGAATGGGTTCATCAGACCAGTGTGTGTCCAGCGGAAACCTCGTATGAATCTGATCTCAGGTCAGAATGGGATATACAGTATATCATGATGTATACTGGAGGAGCAAGTCACACTGTCCACATGCAGCACACCCACACGGTCACATTTCTAGGCGCGTACGATTTGCACACGCACGCACACAAAAGCGAGTGCACACGACGCGCACACACTTTGCATGGTGCTGTGCTACCGACAGGCCAGTAAAAACATCATAAAATATTCAACACCCTTCACTGTGTTTCGTGCTTTACCTGTATCAGCTATTCCTTTTGCTCTGCATTTATGTGTGTGCGTGCGTGCGTGAGTGAGTGTGCGCGCGCATGTGTGTCAGTGTTGTGGCATCTATATACCTTCTAGAATCCCCATGCATATTTATGCAGTGTGTGTGTGTGTGTGTGTGTGTGTGTGTGTGTGTGTGTATTATATTATATTACTGTGGGTGTGTTTGCAAGTGTATGCTGTGCCTCTCCATTCTGGCTGTCATCCTCATGTGTAATTGAGTCGGAGACAGCCAGCCACTTTTGTCTCTCTGTGCGTGCATGCGTGCGTGCGTGCGTGCGTGCGTGTGTGTGTGTGTGTGCGTGCGCCCACGTTGCAAATTGCCATACGCAAGTCATGTCGGTTCTTTAACAAGCTAGACAAAGTCAACAGACTTTGGAACCAGACTTTCAATTATCAGTGTGCAGCTAACGAGATTGCAGCCTCTATGCGTTTCCTTCCCGTTGTCACGTCCACTGAAACAAGACGGCAACTCCCGTCTCTCTCGTATTGATTGTAACGACGCTCGGTTCCCGGGATTGATAGATAGTTGTTTTTAATGGAAATACCCGCTTTGGTTTTAGTGGGATTCCTGTGTTGTTAAAGGACCACTTCACCACTTTTCAACCTAGCTTCATAATAATAGGTCCTCACTAATAATCATGAAAAAAAAAAATCTACTCAGTCTGTGTCTCATAGGAGGGCTGTGGGCAGTTCAGAAACCGTCTTCCAGTGACATCATCGATGGGGAATCCAAGCTAATAGAAACTGTAGGCTTTCTAGTCCTGAAAAGTTGCAATGCGAAAATGGAAGCCGTCGTTCTCACGATAATGAAAATCTAAACATTTTTGTAAAGTAATCTTGTTTAAAAAAAGAATCTGCCTAATGATGTCACTGGAAGACGGTTTCTAAACTGCCCACAGCCCTCCTATATGAGACACAGACTGAGTAGGAAAAAATCGTGCCATTTTATCATGATTATTAGTGAGGACCTATTATATGAAGATAGGTTGAAAAGTGGTGAAGTGGTCCTTTAAGATAGTAGTTTTAATGGCATTCCGGTGGGTTTTTTTAGACAGTAGAGCCACTCTCTACTTTCTCTACTAGAGAAAAGGCTCTACTGAAAGGAGAAAAGGAGATGATCTATGTTTAACTAATGTGTTTCCTTTGAGAGCGTGTCAGTGCTGCCTTACCTGATGAACAGGAAGGGAGCGTGGATCGAAACGAGAGGTGCAAGATGCAGCATGGTTTCATCAGTCCAGGTGAAACAGGGGACACAGACAGAGGGAGGAGAGGGAGAGAGAGTGAGAGAGAGACAGACAGAGGGAGGGGGGGAGAGAGAGAGAGAGAGAGGAGAAATAGTAAAAGAAAAAAAAAGGCAAATAAGTTTAGGGATAACACAGGTAAGTCATGTGCATACACGTCTCATTAGGAGGGACATAAATGACTACACAAGAAGGTTAGAGGTTCCCCCGCGACCCGAGTACGGATAAGCGGTTGAAGATGGATGGAGGTTATAGAAGGTTCGGGGATGAAGCAAGAGAGTGACTCGTTGCAGAGGAGGGGGAGATGCATTTGGTAGAGGGGATGCTGAAGATGGAAGAGGAGGAGGGTTTACAGTAGAGGCCAAACAGGAGGTTTGTGGATGCAGTGAGAGAGAGAGAGAGAGATGAGGGACACGCAGGCTGGAGTCACAGAAGGAAGACGCAGAGAAAACAGGAACAGATGGAAACTCTGCTGTGGCGACCGACCGCCTTGGGAATTGGCCGAAAGACGAACAGTTCATCAGTTCAAACATTGTTTTTTTTTTTCTTAGAAAATAAATACTAATTCAATTTATATGATATTAACCCATTCTGTGACCTGAGATCAGATTCATACGAGGTTTCCACTGGACACACACTGGTCTGATGAACCCATTCTGACCTGAGATCAGATTCTAAAAAATCTCTCCCTTCCCTATGAAAACACTGTCGCTACTCACTAGAAACCCACAGACCACCGGGGAATTAACGCGTCACGTCAAGAAGAGGAAATATTGACTGGAGACTTTTACTTCCCCGGCCGCTGTGTGCACATGAACTGCTTCTTAATGTAACACACACCCCCCCCCACACACACACACACACAGACACACACAGCTATGTTTTTTACTTGCGCAAGCAGAGCGCGCAAGTAATAATTTTGCAAATAAAACAGCAAATCTGTGCCTGGTTTGCTGGGACCAGATTACATAAATGACCATATGTCTTACGTCATCATTTAGAGCTAGTCATACGTATACTATATACATAATCAGTAAAATGAAATAGCAAATTGTGCCTGATTTGCTGGGACCAGGGTACATGGTGTGTATCTGTATGACTAGCTCTCAATGATGACGTAAGAAATATGGTCATTTGTGTAATCTGGTCCCAGCAAACCAGGCACAAATCTGCTGTTTTATTTGCATCAAGTGGCGGGTTGGCTGGCACGGTTTATGGCGCAAAGTAACCACAGTATACCGCTAATCAACTTACAACTACATACTCTATATAGTATATGTATAACTGCTCTCAATGATGACGTAAGTAATACAACATTACGTTTCTGGGGTGTATAAAAGTAACGATAGTGTCAAAAAGTTAACCATAAAGCTTAACGTTAGTGTAGTGTGCAAAAACTAAGTATATATCTAATTTATTTTCTTTGAAAAACTAAAAAAGGGATCTAGAATATTTCTAAATTGATAAAAGTGTATTTCTTATATAGATAGAAACTTGAACCATACTTAATAATACTAGGTGTTTACATGCATAAAGTAGATAGGTAGCAAATAGTTACACCTAAATAATTAGACATTTCAAACGTTCCTTCACAGAGATACTGAGATTCCACAGTTTTACAGCAGTCGAAAGGACTTGCGCGCTCTGCTTGCGCACTAGTTGGCCATGTATGGCCTACTAGTGTGCAACAAGCAAGTATGCACTCGACAGAGTGCAGTTCTAGTTTTAAACTCATTCTGACCGGGCACCCATTTTGGTGTCAGCATCATGTTATGCTTTAGCTATTAAAAATAGCAGATCTACAAGCTCATATCGCGCCACCGAGTGGCGCGATACGAGCTTGTAGGTCTGCTATTTTTTGAAAAATCGAAGAGCGACTGACATTTTTAGAATCTGATCTCAGGTCAGAATGGGTTCATCAGACCAGTGTGTGTCCGGCGGAAACCTCGTATGAATCTGATCTCAGGTCAGAATGGGTTAATATATCTTTGCACTACCCTTGTTGTGGGGGCCCATGCAGTCCCCGGACACATCAGTAGACAATTCGTCCCACCAGCTCCTAACAGCATAATATTATATCCCTAAAAGAATACTGAACCAATGCTTCCATCTTTTGGGAGTCCTACAGGACAGCAGCCGTACCCACCCTCTGGAAAACATCCACCATCATACCAGTACCCAAGAAACCCCGCCCCTCAGAACCCAACCATTATAGACCCGTTGCACTAACCTCAATAATGATGAAATGCCTGGAAAAACTGATTCTGAACATCATTCTGCCAGCTGTCAGGTCACAGCTGGACCCTTTCCAGTTTGCCTATCGGGCCAAGAGGGGGACAGAGGATGCTGTGGCATGCCTCCTTCACTCCCTTCTCCAACACCTGGATTCATCCTCGGACAATTTTGCCACTATTCTTTTTGTTGACTTTAGTTCTGCCTTTAACACGATCCAACGCCATCATATGATCAAGAAACTGCATCAGCTCAACATCCCCCCACTTCTCATACACTGGACTCACAGCTTCCTGAGCAATAGACCACAAACAGTTAAAGTAGGTACATCATTTTCATCAACTGCCATCACCAACACAGGGGCCCCTCAAGGCTGTGTCCTCAGCCCCTTCCTCTACACTCTGTACACAAATGACTGTATTAGCCCCTCACCCACTAACATCACATACTTTAAATACTCTGATGACACTGCCATTCTCGGACTGCTCCATGACAATAACTCTATTACGGTCTATCAGAATACCATTTCTCATTTCACACAGTGGTGCACTGACAACTATCTAGAGTTGAATGTGGTCAAAACAAAAGAACTGGTCATTGAAACAACAACCCACACTGGACTTAACCCACTCCTCATTAATGGTAAAACAATAGAACAGGTAGACAGCTTCACATATCTTGGACTCACACTGGACAATAGACTTAGGTTTGATCAACACATTACATCAATCCAGTCACGCTTTCAGCAAAGACTCCATGTAATCCGTAAATTAAGATCACTATCTGTTGCTCCTCATCTTTTGCTATTACTGTACAAAAGCATTATTCAACCCGTTCTGTTGTACTGTTCTGCATGTTTCTACACCATACTGTCCATGCCTAACAGGAACAAACTTTTCAGTATCACCCGTATTGCTTCCAAAATCATCGGACTTCCTACACCCACACTTTCTGATATGAACAATAACGCCATCACACGACTAGCACTCTCGATATCAAATGACACTGATCATCCTCTGTATCGTTTCTTTAACCTCATGCCATCTGGACAAAGATACAGGACCTTGCCATGGAAAAAGGTCCGTTTTAGTAGGAGTTTTGTCCCCTCAGCCATCGCGGCATTAAACAAACTGCCCCGCCGATAGGATGGTTCTGTACACAGTGGGGAACTCATGTTTTTTTTTTTTTTTTTTTTTTTTTTTTTTTTGTCTTGGTGCTATGTGCTCTGTGTTGTTTTTGATGTGGGTGTTGAACTGTTGAACAGATTGTGAAGACAAATATCCTTCGGGACAATAAAGATTATTATTAATGCTTTGCAGGTCCCTGGAACAGGCAGGCTGGTAAAGTGGTGTGTTAAATGCCATCTGGTGGCACCCCGCGGGTTCCCAGGCGTGCATTTAACCCATTCTGGACGGGAACACCCCTATGTTGGTGTTTAAAGCATCGTGTCATGCTTTAGCTATTGAAAAATAGCAGATCTACAAGCTCATATAGCGAGCTTGTATAGATCTGCTATTTTAGAAAAATCGTGAAAATGTGGCGAAAAAGTTTTTTGGACATTTTCTTTCAGAGCAAACGTTTTTTAACTCAAATCTTAGTGGGGGGGGGGGGGTCCCTGGAACAACATATTTTCAGATTGGGGGTCTGGGGGCCAGTTACATATAATTCTGGGGGATTTCCTTGACATGAACATATTTGAGAACGACATGATATTATAGGTTTTTTTCAGAAAACGGTCAGGATTTAGAAGACATTTTTGTAAGAATGGTCCGCCGGTCTAGATGGGTTAATGCTCTCTTGCTTGCTGCTGGCATCGCTGACTCATCAGTCAGCCCAGGAAGCATCGCAGAGACGAAGGCTGTCAAAAGGTCTGGGGCTCAGCACCCAAACCCAGAGGATTTAGCAGGTTTCTCTGTGGACGGCAGACTGCAGAGACCCTTAACTAACGTCTGCCTGTGTGAGCCCCTGAATGTTTGTTATTTTATATTCTATTATTCTTACAATCTCTCCTTGTGCAGTGGTGTAAAGTAACCAAGTACATTTATTCAGGTATACTGTAATTGTTTTTGTGTCACTGCGTGTCATAGGTTGTGAGCTTGCAGATCTGATATTTCCAAAGGATTCGTTAATACATTTGATACATTTCGAAAACGTGTGAAAAGAGACCTTTTCTGCATATCACTTTTACTTTTGTCCCGTGAAGTATTATGTCCGATGCCAATACTTTTTGTACTTTTACTCAAGTACATTCAGAAGGCCAGACTTGTACTAAAGTAAGAGTATTTCTACAATAAGGTATTGGTACTTTTACCTGAAGTAAAACACGCGAGTACGTCTTCCATCACCGACTGTGAGACCCCCGAGTTCCTCTTCTAATTGGTTCCTCAATCTCTCCTGGTGAGAGTGGCCAAAAGCTAAAGAACGGACTTCAGAAGGAGAAGGCTGAACGGGTTTAATCAGCCTGGGGGTTTGAGTTTCATTCCCTCCTGTAAGGGTTCCTGTTTGGTCCGTAAACACACGGCCACAGCAACGGCACGCTTTGTTCCCAAGGAAAAAATTAAACAAACACAAACTGCAAACCTCAGGTCCCGAAAGCAAGCAAAGCAATTGGGCCGCCTTGAAACTGAGAAAAACATCTTTGAATAGGAAAAAAAATGAAAAAGGGAATTTTGTGAAAATGAGTCGACACAACTCGACTTTCAAGTAGGTGTTTTGAAAAGGTGGGGGGGGGGGGACCACTATAGTCTTAGATCATAACGGGTACTTTATCCCATTCTGACCTGAGATCAGATTCATACGAGGTTTCCACTGGACACACACTGGTCTGATTAACCCATTCTGACCTGAGATCAGATTCTAAAAATGTCAGTCGTTCTTCGATTTTTCAAAAAATAGCAGACCTACAAGCTCGTAGCGCGCCACTCGGTGGCGCGCTATGAGCTTGTAGATCTGCTATTTTTCAATAGCTAAAGCATAACATGATGCCAACACCAAAATGGGTTCCCGTTCAGAATGGGTTATGGACCGGGACAGCTTCCTGCATGGAAGCCAAACTCATCAAGCTGTTGATCAGATTAGCAACGAGCCACGTTTTTTTTTCTGCCAGCCCTGTCCCCTAAGTGTTGGTGACTTTGATTTGATAAAAGGTGAATATTATCTGATATAAAAAAGGAAAATATGCGTAAATATATGCAGCGCCGTCTGAAACATCAGGCGGATTCTATCTGCTCCGACCTCTCTCCCGGAGCTGTGAGGTCAGTTATTCTTTCTACTTAATGTCCAGAGGCCATGCTGTGCTGAAATATAAAAGCGCTGAATCATTGTCGAAATGCATTGTTGAAGCAAAAAAAAAAGAAAATAAGCAAAAACCGTGTTGAAAATAAAAACCAAACAAAATAACAGCATTGGCAGAACCAAGGCAATGAGTTTAGGCTTTCATACAGGGATGGTATATTATCAGGATTGGTTTCCAAAAGCAGTGGGCCTGTAGATTTGATACCACGCTGGCTTTCACAGCCGCTTCAAGCCTCAATTCATTGAATGGACTTTATAGATTTCTCCCCAGACACACATGGGCAGGCAGAGATATCTCGCCGTCCGTCTGGCAAACTGAACTTTAGAAATCGTTCCTCGCCAGTACGAGCGATTGATTGACGGATACCGTGCCACTTTGTCAGAACGCGGAAAGCCATGAAGTTCCAGTCATGGAATGTGAATGTGGTGTTTATCCATATCTCTCTCGCAAGAGAAGTCAAAAAGAGTAAAGTAAAGTAAAGATCGTAACAAGTTACTTTTGGCAAGGAGTAATAAGTAAAGTCATAATATTACTTTAACCCATTCTGACCCGAGATCAGATTCTAAAAATGTCTATTACATCCTGACAGTTATATTATTAACCCATTCTGACCTGAGATCAGATTCTGAAAGTGTCTTCGATTTTTCAAAAATAGCAGACCTACAAGCTCGTATCGCGCCACTCGGTGGCGCGATATGAGCTTGTAGATCTGCTATTTTTTCAATAGCTAAAGCATAACATGATGTCGACACCAAAATGGGTGCCCCGGTCAGAATGGGTTAAGGTAATGTCACAGTTTTTGAGTATCGGCCTCAAAGCTCAATGCCAAGAAAACAAAAGGTAATACAGTCAACGCCCGGAGGACAATACCATTGTAGACGGGGTGCTCGAGGGAGTCGAGGACTTCCAAGTACCTCGGGGGGGCCTGGACTGCCTCAACTGAACAGGATCTGAAGGTTTTCGGGGAGCACTTTGCCTGGAAAGCCTCGCTTGGGATTGGGGAGAGTGTGGAAATCAACAGCACTGTGGAGCCAGTAACAGTGTTCATTTTGGCAGCATTTGATTTGAGTTTTATTCTTTAGTCTTTTGAATAGTTTTAATTTAATTTTAGTCATTTTTAGACACCTTGAATGTCTTAGTGTTAGTCTAATTTTAGTCAACTAAAATGTCAGACGGTTTTAGTTGACTAAATCTATGGTTAATTTAGTCGACGAAAAGGTTTTTCGGCGGGCCTTGACGCCGTCGTAATGACTTTGATTTTTACACTTGCAGAAAATAGCAGATCATCCAAAATGACTTATACTGGATATCTTGTCCACTATAGTCCCTTCCTGACATTGTAGTCTAGTTTTTTATCTGTTGACGAAATCGTCAGTATATTTAGCCCATTCTGACCGGGCACCCATTTTGGTGTCAGCATCATGTTATGCTTTAGCTATTTAAAAATAGCAGATCTACAAGCTCATATCGCGCCACCGAGTGGCGCGATACGAGCTTGTAGGTCTGCTATTTTTGAAAAAAGTCGAAGAACGACTGACATTTTTAGAATCTGATCTCAGGTCAGAATGGGTTCATCAGACCAGTGTGTGTCCAGCGGAAACCTCGTATGAATCTGATCTCAGGTCAGGATGGGTTAGACCTCTACGGGTACCTACCACGGGTCACGGACAAAGTCAGAGAGAGATAGGATGAGGCTGGGCAGGGGCACTGCGTCAGGCACCCAGAACTCGAGGCAAGTAAATTGACTCTGGGGAGCCAACCCAGGGGCAAAGCCAGGAGGGGAAAGAAGCGTACCACCTAGGTGGCGCGACAGCTTGGCTGACAACACTGCATGCAGAGCTCAATAACCATGATGTTGGATAGGAAATTGTGGAGGGCAGCGATCAAGGAATTCAGAGTTGTTGGCTAGACCTCACTCTCGCAGTAACTATACTTTCCAACACTAATCTGCGACGCAACGTTGTACAATATGTGGGGGTTCCTGACTCCCTGCTTCATCTCTCTCTCTCTCTCCCCTAAGACCCCTGATCTAGTCTTTAGCTCTCTCCATGTCTGTTTGTATCGCTTAGATTCTCTCTCACCCCTCCCTCCCCGTAAGAGGTGAGTTCTTAACCCATTCTGACCTGAGATCAGATTCATACGAGGTTTTCCACTGGACACACACTGGTCTGGTTAAGGCTCATAAATATTCTGTTAGATTCTCTCTCACCCCTCCCTCCCCGTAACATGTGAGTTCTTAAGAGCTAATGGCAGTCCTGTCTCCCATCCCAGAATGCAATGGGGGGGGGGGGGGAGGGGTCTCATTTGCAGGCACACACAGACACAGAGTTGGGGAAGTGGCATGTCTAATAACATTTCTACCACCCGATTCAAAACAGCCCATAAATCACTCTCCTCACACTCTCTCTCGTGTGCACACGTGTGTTCGTCGTGCACACACATACATACATGCCACGTGCAATCTCTGCTGTCTCTCCTGAACAACATGTGACTGACTGTCTCACACACAAACACACACACACACACACACACACACGTTCTATTTCAAAGAGCCTGAGGGGAGACGCATCGACGCACGGCCGGGGCAAAAACTACTTTCCCGTTTTTCATTTTTAATTTCACGGTATATTCAT
Organism: Protomyctophum parallelum; assembly: GCF_964188405.1. Lineage (NCBI taxonomy): Eukaryota > Metazoa > Chordata > Actinopteri > Myctophiformes > Myctophidae > Protomyctophum > Protomyctophum parallelum. Next base: position 11,021,297 of record NC_139716.1, on the reverse strand, counting down.
CATTTTCCACTTGTGAGAGTTGTGTAAATGTACACAGTGAAAACTGACATGACTGACATTTTTAGAATCTGATCTCAGGTCAGAATGGGTTAATCAGACCCAGTGTGTGTCCGGCGGAAACCTCGTATGAATCTGATCTCAGGTCAGAATGGGTTAAGACTGTGTTTTAGGCCCTGATGCAAACCAGTGGTGTCGCCATTCTGAACTACTGATAAAGTTATACTAGTGTAACGTTTTCAATAAAACAATTGTATATCTATTTATTTACTAGGGCTAAAGTACAGTACATGATAATCCTCCAGGGATGACAGTGTGCAGTGATTTAGGGGCCTACTGTACCGGTCTCACTTTTTGCCAGACATTCTCACATCTCCGCCATACTGATGCTGTACGTCTGGGGAGTTCTTAAATGCAAGCTAGTTAGAACATGTGGCCGCTATAGCGCCAGCAAACCTGTCCCTATGCTGCTCTGTCACCTCCCTGAAGACTATGGATTTTCTCTCCAATGCACATGCATGTCGTCGTTTTCCTTAATTAACCTCCATTAACGATGGAAACTGTGGGATTATTATTCCCCCCCCGTAAATTAGCTCACCCGCCGACATGGCTCATGTCGCCTCCGTTCTCTGCATATGACACTATGCAATGCCGGGAGACTTTTATTTTGAAAGCCATTAACCGATTCTGACCCGAGATCAGATTCATACGAGGTTTCCACTGGACACACACACTGGTCTGATTAACCCATTCTGACCTGAGATCAGATTCTAAAAATGTCAGTCGTTGTTCGATTAAAAAAAAAAAGCAGACCTACAAGCTCGTAGCGCGCCACTCGGTGGCGCGCTATGAGCTTGTAGATCTGCTATTTTTCAATAGCTAAAGCGTAACATGATGCTAACACCAAAATGGGTTCACGTTCAGAATGGGTTAACAAAAAAAAAAACTGAAGACCAGAAGTGGAAAATCATGTCCCGCGATTGCCAATTCACCCAAAACACACGCTTTATAGTTATGACCCGTGAATCAAGCTCGTTTTGATCAAAAGCGCAGCCTGGATAAAGAATCAGAGTTAAATGGATTCTAAAAAAAATCTGTTCTACTTGAGATCAACAGATTGCTGACTTTTTATTTTTTCCCCCGACAGACTTTTATTTTGAAGACCCCAAAATCTACCCCCAAAAATGAACTGGAGCAAAATCGACCTAAAGCTAATGTGGCTACTATCTTTTTTATAAGTCATCAGAAGCGTTCATGCTGTAACCGATGTATTAACCCATTCTGACCGGGCACCCATTTTGGTGTTGGCATCATGTTATGCTTTATCTATTGAAAAATAGCAGATCTACAAGCTCATATCGCGCCACCGAGTGGCGCGATACGAGCTTGTAGGTCTGCCATTTTTGAAAAATCGAAGAACGACTGACATTTTTAGAATCTGATCTCAGGTCAGAATGGGTTCATCAGACCAGTGTGTGTCCAGTGGAAAACCTTGTATGAATCTGATCTCAGGTCAGAATGGGTAAATGAGCCACTAACATCGACGTTCTGTTCAAACACCTCAATGGTGGAACACCCCCAGGGGGCCGGGCCGGTTCCAGCGAGCTGCACGGCATCCGAAAAATGACAATTTATTGAGAGTTATCTACCGACGGCGACGCTGCTAGATGGTGGATAATCAGCGAGACCATTCTGAATCAATACAATAAAAAAGCCGTCAAAAGTTCGATCGTGGGGTTGAATGAATTAAAATACCCCATTGTTATCGCCCGTTATTAGCAGGCCCTGAATGTGTGAAACCTTTGAAAGCTGTTTTCCGTGCTTTGGCAATAAATAAGTACCACAGACGAAAAACTGTCCAAATGTCATTCTGACCCCTCCACGAAAAGGCCTCGTTGTCTTGAACCCTTATCAATCATTTATACATTATGGATCAATAGTGTGGACTTAGACAGTTTTTCGTCTGTGGCATTCATTTATTGTAGTTAAAGCTGGAGTGCCGTGGATTTTCCCCAGTAAAACATGTTAATCAGGTACTATGATTATACTAGGAGGAAGATTTTGTGTGCGTACAGAAAGTGTTAAAATGATATTTTTTTATGTGGCCACACCCACCAGTTCATTAAGTATACCTGCTTTTCACCTTGGCACCACCTGAAATTACCCCATTCTGAACGGGAACCCATTTTGGTGTTGGTATCATGTCATGCTTTAGCTATTGAAAAATAGCAGATCTACAAGCTCATATCGCGCCACCGAGTGGCGCGATACGAGCTTGTAGGTCTGCTATTTTTGAAAAATCGAAGAGCGACTGACATTTTTAGAATCTGATCTCAGGTCAGAATGGGTTAATCAGACCAGTGTGTGTCCAGTGTAAACCTCGTATGAATCTGATCTCAGGTCAGAATGGGTTAAGCCTCGCCCACAGCTGTTGTATGATAATGAAGGAGGGGTTAGGGTTGCGTATTTTCGATTCGTTTGTCGTTGGCTTTCAGCTTTCAGGAAGGAACTACTTATACAGGGAAGACATATTTTAATATTCTAACAACATACAGTACAAAACAGAAAAAAGTACAAAAGTACAACTCAAGATTCAAATGACCATGATCCGTTCTTCAAATATTTTCCAATTTCAATGAACGCCACATCCTTTGAAAGCTTTACATCCGGAACTCTCATAATCTGTAAGAAGCTGAAAAATGACCATGGCCCCCGTTGCAACCCGAAGCATTGTACGTACACCCAGTCACATACGGTATGAGGCTTCAACCCGACAGAGGCGAAAAGGTAGATGAGGTGAGACGACCTGCCATTACTCATCAGGAAAGTAACTGCCAACGCTCACAAGAAAAGGTCCTTCGGCTCCTTTTATTCACTGGGATCAGGCGAGGCAAACCGCGCGGTTCGTCCACGTCTACACGAAGGACATTTCCGTGAATGCTGCCAGTTATCTATCTTCCTGGCATTTCAAATCTTTTGAGCCGTGCACCCCGCACGTTCACACACCAGGCTCCAAGAAGAAGAAGTGCTTGCAAGCCTTGCATAGTTTCTAATTCAACTTTTGCACTGTAACGGCTAGTATTAACCCATTCAATGGAGGTATGAAGTATTAATCATTTAACCCATTCTGAACGGGCACCCATTTTGGTGTCGGCATCATGTTATGCTTTAGCTATTGAAAAATAGCAGATCTACAAGCTCATATCGCGCCAGTGGCGCGATATGTGGCGCGATATGAGCTTGTAGGTCTGCTATTTTTGAAAAATCGAAGAACGACTGACATTTTTTAGAATCTGATCTCAGGTCAGAATGGGTTGATCAGACCAGTGTGTGTCCGGTGGAAACCTCGTATGAATCTGATCTCGGGTCAGAATGGGTTAATTCAATCG